>NW_019154109.1:13494432-13496161 GCF_002288905.1 Enhydra lutris kenyoni | reverse complement strand
GTCTCCTTCTTTGGTTCTCTCCTTCTATGTACTCTCCTCATTGTCCAACTTTCAGGGGTTCCCTTTCCTGGTTTCTTTTGCTCAAAGGATGACACGATTTCCGTCAGCATTTTATCTCTGGCTTTCTGACTGGTATCTACTTAAGGAACATGCATGACCTTAAGAAAAAGAAAAAAAAATATATATATATATATATATATATATTTTTTTACTCTCCTCCATAGTCCACCTGCTTTTGTTTGTGATTTCTGATACTAAATAATTCAACAATATATTGCTTTTATTCCCACCTCTTTTAAGATCTTGGAGATAATCACTGCACTTTTCATTTTAAAGCAGTGTGTTTTTATTGAGAAATTACCATGTGCTAATAAGCACCAGGAAGATAGGGTTGAAAGATGCAATCCAGATCTCAAGAACTTCAAAAATCAAGAATAAAGACAGTTTAGTTAATAAAAAAAAAAAATTAAGTATGAGAAGGAGAACAATAGAGACATGTATAGGATTCTATGAGAATTGAGAGGAAGAGCCCTTAATATAGCCTGCTAACTTTTCCTAGAAGAGGATATTTCTGAACTGAATCTTGAAGGATGTATAAGAATTATCCAGGTGAAGAAGTGAGTGTTAGGGAAGAAGTCCTAGGCATAGAACCTACAAAAAAAAAAAAAAAAGAAAAAAAAAACTGATGTAAGGATGCTGGTGAAATTTTCAGTGAAATCAAATGATCAGTATTCCATACCATAGCAGGTATGCTGAGGTATTGATGAGAGATTAATAAAGATTGTACAAATGCTAGAGGAGGGACTTGCTCTTTGCGACAGGTGGAAAAGAATGGCATAGGGAAAACTAGATAGACTAGGAGGATATGATGGTAAACCTGATGGGAGGAGAGGGAAAAACTCCCTGAAGTGAAGCAGAGAAGTTGAGAATAGAAGTGAGTGTGGTAGATTTGAGAGAGATTATGGAAGTGATGTGAGAGGGTTTGGTAAGGGGTGCTCCAAATACAGAAGAAGCCCCAAGATATTTCCAATTCTCACTTGTTTTATAAGGCAAGTGGTTACATCAAGGATCAATTTAAGAATTGTGGGTTGAATCTTGAAGGAAAGAGGCTCCGTTTAGTTTAGATCATGCTGCAACTTGAGATGCTTGTAAGTATCTCAAGTGAAGACACCAAATGGGCACTTGCATAAATTCAACTAGGATACCAAAAAAAAAAAAAAAAAATTAGAGCTAGATGTAAATCTTTGAGAGTTCATAGCATTACAGATGTTAGAGGTAGAAGGGACATTAAACATTTACTTGATTACTACTATTTTTCAGGGAAACATCTCCAAATAGAGAGTTAAAGTGATTTGTTCAGTTGGTAACCCCAGGCAAACTGGGACTCAGATGCAGGTGTATCGTGTTTGCACCACACACATTAATACTGTGCTGTCCTGCACTATTCTGTTGTTCTATCCATGGTAGGGTACTACTGTTCTAGAAATTAAAAATCACATGCTCGGGTGCCAGATACATGAGTAACAGGTTGATTTTATTCCATGAAATTTCAAAAGAGTAACTTTCATTCCTGCTCACAATTTATGTTTAAATTTCCAATGATAAAAGCAATGGGCAGAATAGAATGAGGAAACTAGGGGAAATGATGAAGAAATAGAATTTGAATGTGACTGAAAACGACTCTTTTGAAAAATAAGTACTTGAACCAGCTAAGAATCATTAAAGGTAA
>NW_019154109.1:13388230-13494422 GCF_002288905.1 Enhydra lutris kenyoni | reverse complement strand
CAGGTGTGTGTGTGTGTGTGTGTGTGTGTGTGTGTGTGTGTGTGTGTGTGTGTGTAAAATGCCTAGAAGAGAACCTGGCACGATAATAACCTCCCACTCAAGCAATTGTAGCTTTATTAGTTTGAAAACACAGCCACTGAGGTTATTCCTACAGTGTTCATTAAACTGTGAAAGACTATTCTGAAACTAATGGTCTAGAAGAGCTAAAGCACTGAGCATTCCAAGGGAGACAAGAACTACCCAGGTGTGTAGTTAGCACCTGAGGATAACTTTCTTGTTCAACAAGTTTCTTCTTGCAAATGAAACAAAATATAACCACTGATGAATTCACTCTTTGCTCCAAAAGCATGTGTATAAGACTTGATATAGTTGGAATTTCCCCATAACTGTTAGAAAACCAGTTTATGGATCAAAACCAGATATATTTTTGCTGTAATGGCCCAGAGGTAGTGTAGAAAATGTGAAGATTAAGAGATTCATTCTCACCTGTCGATGTAATTGAATCTGTGTCTGTCCTCCAACCTTTGACTAATCTAAATGCTGTGACTATTCAAGAGGATCTTGATCCAGTTTATTGTGTCAGCTGTGAGGTGAAGGGAAGTGGTTAAGCTGAGCTCCCTTCTATTATGATTTCAATAAATTTACATTAATCTTATAGTGATCAAAACCACAGACAAGCAGCAGTGAAGCGTAACGGTGCTTGTAAGCAGTTGAAGTCACTCTGTTCCATACTCAGAGGTTTGTCCAGGGAAGGTCTTCCTCACTGCCAGGATCAGCTAGCTGACGGACTAGCCTGTAATGTTTCTATAATTGTAGTATCTTTAGGAAAGTCTGTGCTCATTTAAAAACAACAACCACATAGAGGTGCCTGGGTGGATCAGTGGGTTAAGCCTCTGCCTTCGGCTCAGGTCATGATCTCAGGGTACTGGGATCGAGTCCCGCATCGGGCTCTTTGCTCAGCAGGGAGCCTGCTTCCTCCTCTCTCTCTCTCTCTCTCTCTCTCTCTCTCTCTCTCTCTCTCTCTCTGCCTACTTGTGATCTCTGTCTGTCAAATAAATAAATAAAATCTTTTAAAAAAAAAACAACCACAATAATAACGAAAACAAAAACAAAACAGTGACAGGCCTCAACCCTCCTAATTACCAGTGTATAACAACCATTTTCTTAAGTTCCATGATCAAGTAGGAGTCTGGACTAGTTGGCCTTGAGGGATTCACTTCCACTCTAAGCATCTGTGGTGCTGCAGGTTGTTTAATGATATGTAGAAATTCCTCTCTGACCCTTCAGAATAGTGTTATCCCCAAGATAATGTTAAAGTCTCTTGATCTAGTTAAGCAGAAATGTTTTGTCTCTCTAGACCTTATAAACATGTACTTAACAAATTTTAGAATTGCTTTATCCTGACTGAGAATAATGAAACTCTGACAGACAAACTTATTTTGAGGGGAGCTTTTTTCTTTTTAATAGATTTTTTAAAAAAGATTTTATTTATTTGTTTGAGAGAGACAGATAAAGCAAAAGAGATGACTGGAGGGAGTCCAATGTGGGACTCAATCCTAGGACCCCAGGATCATGAACTGAGTCAAAGGCAGATGTTTAACTGACTGATCCACCCAGGCATCCTGTGGAGGGCCTTTAAATATTCTTAATTCTTTATGATCATGACTCTTAATTGTTTTTATTCCTCTAGCAGCTAACACAATGTTTGGCACATGCAATCCATAATTTTCCCATATTACCACATAGTAGTCACATTACTGAATTACAAGCAGTAAACACAAACCCTAGCTGATTTAAATAAAAATGAAAATTATGTTTTAAGTCATTTGGACAATTTCTAGGAGAAACGGAAATTTAGAGCACCAAGAGAGGCAAGCAATGCAGTCAGAACCAGAGCCAACATCATGTCAAAAAGTGTCAGTCCACCATTTCCTGCTGCCATCATTGTGCACTCTGACATCTAAAGATGGTGTCACTGGCACTATTGACACCAGGCCCAGGATTCTTCCCCTGTCACTGCTGGTGCTGTCAGACATGGAAATGGACATGGCGGTCTCTCCAGGTATTTCCAAAAGAAATTCTCTCTAATCCTTTGAATCCACTTCTTCAGTTTCAAAATCTCAGGAGACACATCAAATTAGCCTCCCTTGGGTCATGTGCGTATGCTTCAGCATGGCTTTCCTCTTAAACATATAAGTCAAAGACTTTGGCAGAAGTACACAGCCAAAAGAATGGCAAATGTCTATTACAAAGGGGTCCAAAAAATAGCTTCTGAAATGAATAGATGAATAAATGTGTGCACACTGTCACCTTGCATAAAAAATGCACTTCAAATGGGCATAGATTTATACTGCAATGTAGAGATGTAAGGAGTCTGTCATGAATAGTTAACTTTATTTTTTAATAAGAAGATACCCACAATGAGCATCTTACTGTGAAGTTTAAAAAATAATAAGACAATCATGGGGAAAGAGAAGAAAAAAAATGAAACGGGATGAAACCAGAGAGCCAGACAGACCATAAGAGACTTAATCTCGGGAAACAAACTGAGGGTTGCTGTAATGGGGGGTGGGGAAGGGATGGGGTGGCTGGGTGATGGCCATTGGGGATAGTATGTGCTAAGGTGAGCGCTGTGAATTGTATAAGACTGATGAATCATAGACTTGTACCCCTGAAACAAATAATTCATTACATGTGAATAAAAAAAAAAAATAATACTAACCAAGAGTGGTTAGTAGAATGCTAAGGAGAAGGAAAGGGAAAAGAGACAAGAATTACAGCATTAAGAAAACTACATTGTATCTCTGCTCTGCTCTATTCCATATGCATCAGAAATTTTACACCAGCTTGAGAGATGAAAACTGCAATCAGTAGTTGGTTACTGATAAAGCTAGGTTAGTAGATTCTGCTTGGAGCAGGAGTCAAAGTGGATCTAATAATTCCCTGTAGTATCTAAGCCCAGATAAAAGAGAAAGAAGAAAGAGAACTAAACACCTCACATCAAGGACATTTGTGTGATTAGTCAAATAACTCACTTTACTTCTGTAGAGAGAAGTAAGAAGTAGAGCAAGAAGTTCCATTTATTTAAGAAAACATCTGCTAGAATGAGGAGACATTTTTAATGGGCCTACCATTTATTATTATTATTTTTTAAAGATTTTATTTATTTATTTGACAGACAGAGATCACAAGTACGCAGAGAGGCAGGCAGAGAGAGAGGGGGAAGCAGGCTCCCTGTGAGCAGAGAGCCCGATGCGGGGCTCGATCCCAGGACCCTGGGATCATGACCTGAGCCGAAGGCAGAGGCTTTAACCCACTGACCACCCAGGCGCCCCACATTTATTATTCTTAAACTTCATTTCTTAAACTTCAGACTTCACTATTAATCCTGAAGATTAACCATGGTATAATCTTTCCACGAGTGGTTGAATTATTTTCCCCCAAAATTCACATGATGAAATCCTAACCCACAATACCTCAGAATGTGGCTTTATTTGGAAATACGGTCATTGCAGATACAGTTAGTTAAGATGAGGTAAACTAAAGTACAGTGGGCTCCTCATCTGTTATGACAGGTGTCCTTATAAAAAGGGGAAATTAGGTCAGAAGCACACACAGAGGGAATGGAATGTGGAAATGAAGGCAGAAATCTGAGTGATCCTTCTCCACAACATGAAAACAAAGATTACCAGCAAACACCCAGAAGCTAGGGGAGAGACCTGGAACACTCTTTTCCTCATAACCCTCAAAAGGAACCAATCCTGACAATACCATGTTCTCAGATGTGTAGCTTCCAGAACTTGAGATAATAAATTTGATATTAAGCCACTCAGTTTGCAGTGATTTGTTATGGCAGACTTGGCAAATCCCTCCGTAGCTCTAGGGAGATCAGCAGAAGTCAAGATAGTCATGTTTCCCATTCGCCAAAAACACTGCCTACAGATCCTTTGAAGCTTCTGTTTAGTCTAAATTGTCCTTCCTTCTATGTCCCTATTTCTTCCACTCTTCAGACCCAACTTCCTTCAAAGAAGTATACATTTGCTGTTCCTACTGTCTTGTTTCATGCCAACTCTTCAAACAAGAGCAATCTAACCTGTTACTCTTATTCACCACTCCACTGAAATTGCCTTCTTGAAGGTCATGAATGACTCCTAGTTTAAAATTTATTACATGGGGGTGCCTGGGTGGCTCAGTTGGTTAAGCAACTGCCGTCAGCTCAGGTCATGATCCTGGAGTCCTGGGATCGAGTCCCGCATTGGGCTCCCTGCTTGTCAGGGAGTCTGCTTCTCCCTCTGACCCTCCCCCTTCTCATACTCTCTCTCTCAAATAAATAAATAAAATCTTTAAAAAAAAAATTTATTACATGGTGTTCAGAACTGTTTAAATGGTTCCCTTCTCCAGCCTTATTGGTTTGTTTAATCTTTGTTAGCTGTTCGGTTATTTTGTTTAGCTCTTAGGGATTCCAAGACCATTCTCATTTTTCCTTTCTTCTTCTGTGAATCCATCTGTAAGTGACCCTATGCATCCTATCTCTATAGTAATTACATTCGAATCTATATCTTAAACTGTGACCTCTGTCTTGAGCTGAGATATGTATTTTCACAGTTTTGGTGGACCTCTCCACCTGATTATCCATACATTCCTCATTTCAGACTAAATTTATCATCTTTATTGCTCTCATCACCTGTTTTTCCAGAAGCTCCTCTGCAGTTTTATCAAAACCCACTCAAAAAAACATGTCATCCTAGACTCTTCCCTATCTCATTTTAATTCAGCAAGCCATTAAGATTGATAGAAGATTTTTCCTTACAAATAAATTTCAAATATCATAACACACTTGAAAATCTCTTGTTATCAAATGCTGATGTATTCTTTAGCATCTGTAGCAGTATTTGATGATTTCCTAAATACTCCAGTTATAGTGAACACATTCTTCAGTAGATTAAATTTGAGCAAGTGTTTTTTTTTTAATCTACTTCAAGATTAAGTATGTGTGTTTCCTGTGCATTCCCTTAATATCTATTCCTCTATTGACAGTACTAAATGTTAAACTCCTTGTTTAGTTGTCTGTATATTCCCTGGGTAGTGAGTTCCTCAGGAGCAGAGTCTTAATTCTATGGCCTCAAAACTAGGACAGTAATTGTAAGTTAATGTAAGACTATGTTTGTTGAATAACTGACAGCCACCAGAATGTTTGGAAACACATTACTTTCAGTGACATCACAACTAGAGAGAGAGAGAAGGAGAAATTTTATATCAATTGACTGAACTTGAATGACTTCCTCTGAATGCCAGAATTCACCAAACAGTAAAATATCAGTGACAAAGTCAAAATATACTATTTATCCTTGAGGTTTCTTTGAGATCTGAAATAGCAATGACCTGAATTGTAGCACATCTCCCTCCTATAAATAACTATATTCCAGGTTTCTCTTTCTCCATCTGTTACATGACTGGAAACAAGGCAAGTTAAGTATCCAAAAGGAAATCTGTCTGTTGTATATACAGTTGACCCTTGATCAATGTGTGGGTTGCATATTTACCATCTCTGGTTTATGAATGTCCTTGCTATTCTCCTTAATGACAAGAGAAACATTTTGTGTTGTAATTTTTAAGTAGGGATTTTAATTCACTAATTAGCTTAGCTTTTCACATTGCATTATTTTATAATGTCTGGTGGTACCTTGTTCATGGGTCACTTCTCTCCAACTGCTGCTTCCTTGAGGGTAGAGATAAGCTTATGCTTCTTTGTTTTCTCTCTCAGAAAGAATGCACAGACCTCTTGTGCAGTCAAAAAATTGACATATAACTTTTGATTCCTCCAAAACTTTACTAATAGCTTGCTTTGACTGGAAGTCATACAGTAACATAAACAGTTGATTATCACATATTTTGAATGTCATATATGTATATATAAGGTACTGTATTTATTTATTTATTTATTTGAGAGCAGGAAAAAAAAAAAAAAACATGAGTGGGGAGGAGGAGCAAAGGGAGAAGCAGACTCCCCATTGACCAGGGAACCTGACATGGGGCTCTGTCCCAGGACTCCAGGACCTGAGCCAAAGGCAGATGCTTAGCTGACTAAGCCACCCAGGTGCCCCATGTACTGCATTTTTACAGTAGAGTAAGTGTGAGAAAAGAAAATGTTATAAAGAAAATCATGAAGAAAAGAAAATATTTCATTGTACTGTACTATAAAAAAATATACATGTAAGTGAATCTACAGTTCAAACCCTTGTTCAAGGGCCAATGGTAGTAGAAAAATGATTATGGACTGGCAAAATACAAACAGAAATCTATCACATTCCTTTCCTACCATTCATTTTACAAATTTAGCTTTTACCAATGACTCTATTTCAACAAAGTTTTCTACAACTGAAACAGAAAATTACCAGAATAGACAAATATAAATAATGGATGATGAAATTCAGAATGCTGGTGAAGTCCACATGACCTTGGAGAGATAGCTGATATGACCATATAAAGAATTATTCTTCAAAATCCAATATAAAGGAATACTTATCCCTTCAATGGTAAATGTTTTGTAAGTTAATGAAATTATAAAATTCTCAAACTAGAGTAACAACAAAAGTCACAGGGTGCAAAACATTAGATTAAAAATGGTTCTAGTTATGGTTCTTTTCTTGTGGATAATTAGAAAGCACAGCTCTGCAACGCCTACTCTATTTTTAAGAATCTACCTTCCTAAAAATCTCATTTCAGTTGTCCTGAAATAGGAAACCCTAGGAGATCCTTGTACCTTGTCTCAAAAAGATCAAAAGAAGCATTAAAGAGTCCAGAGACATTTTTGTAAGTAAGCACTACTGTAGCAAGCTCAGATGCTTTCAAGAAAAGTAACAAAAATGAATTAAGGAGTTTCATTTGGTGTGAAAGTATCAGTACTTCTAAAAGCAACAGCATTGGTTATCTCCAAATAAAGTGGCTGATCCAATGATGCCATATTCTCTGAAATTATTTTCTGAAAGAAGCAGTGAAAGTATTTGTAATCTAAAATCTTCAATATTTAAATATTGATGTATTCTTTTATGACACTGTGCAGGCAAAACAAAACAAGTCTGCAGTCCTGCCTGTAGGCAGTTAATTTGCCACCTCTGGTTTATAAAAGTCCTTGCTACTCTCCTTGATAAGAAGAGAAACATTTTGTGTTGTAATTTTTAAGTAGGGATTTTAATTCACTAAATAGCTTAGCTTTTCACATTCCATTGTTTCATAATGTCTGGTAGTCCCTTGTGCGTGGGTCACTTCTCCGACTGCTGCCTCCTCGAGGGTAGAGATAAGCTTCTGTTTCTTTGTTTTCTCTCTCAGAAAGAATGCACAGTAGGCATATACAGTGCCTCCTTGTTGGTGGGATCATATAATAAGCATCCTGAGCAGACCACATTAGCTTGGCTCTTCTAAGCCCTTTGAACACATAACACAAATAACAAAAATATTTCAGAAAATGTCCTGCTGGATACATGACTTAGTCTATCATTTTGCTCCTAAATCAAAAACAAAAGCAGTAAACAACTGCCACACTATTCCCATTTCTGTGTTTCACATTAAAAAGTCTGAACAGTATTAAATGCAGGTTTAAGCTTTTGGTTAAATTCAATTTCATTTATTCATTCAACAGATATTTATTGAGTCCCTATTAAGTGTCATACAGTCTTTCAGGTGCCATAGATGAAGCAGTTAATAAAGCAGAGTTCCTGCCTCTATGTCTAGTGAATTTTTGCAAAGGGTTTTGCAAATAATATGCTGATAACAAGATCTGTTTGTTTTGTTTTGTTTTGTTTTGTTTTGTTTTACTTCTGGTCTTTATTTTAATCTTAGAAAATACCCAATGTTAAAGATATAATTTTCTGATTTATGATCTATTCTTAAGTGAAAACATGAAGTCCAGTTACAAACTTTTAAGTAATTATGCTCAATAATTAAACAATCAAGAAAAATCCATTCTATTCTGTTTAAATGATTCAAAGGGAATTGAAAGTAATGGTCTATCTGGCAGACTTGTGTGTAATTATTTTCCATTAATATTTGCAATAGACCAGAACTTAGGCTTGGAAATATACAGTGCTATGGGGGATATTACAGAAAAGACTAGAAACTAAGTAGGCTTGTATAATGTTGTACTAAGTAGCATTTTATTGTTGTTATATAAGAAAATAACATATTGCTATTGCCATTAGTGCAGCTAGCATGGAGATTCAGACCTTCAGGAATAAACCCTGATGGGGTGATCTCTGGCTGATGTTAACATTTTCCTCTTAGCAACACATGCTTGCAAACAAAACAGCATATATTTGCTATGACCTTGGGGAAACATCAGTTTCCTAAAGATAAATTGACCAACACATAAAAGGCATGTAATTCCAAACTAATCAAACATAAAACAACTTAAATAACTGGCATTCAGGAAATGAGCACAATAAAAAGGAGTGCAGAATCATGTCCTTATCTTGAATTCCTCTTACGAAAGTTGCAAATGTGAAAAGGATGGCTACTGCTTGTACAACTACTTCACTCTTTTTTGCTCAAGCTGTTCAGACCTCCCAGACAAGTAGAAAGTTCTACTGTTAGTCTTTCTGATTCTGCATTCTTGTTTTTCTCTAGGTGAATGTGAGGAGAGAAGTAACCCCTGAGGTCTAAACTAGAGTCAGGACTTCTTGGCAAGCCCGATAAATAAACAGCAATTTGTAGAGCCACTTGCAAGTCAAGACTCAAGCAGCAGTGGTAACGTTGTCATCTCTGTTTCAGTTCCCCCTTCTGCCTAATGTACCTCTTGCCCTGTCACAATCCTCTTACTTCTTAAAGTGCCTTCCGGCTTTCCAGATCATCTAACAGCACCTTTGCAAACATGGTAGCAGGTAGCCAAACTTAACAACATGACTTTTTAGGACTTTTTTCTTCAAATTGATAAATTTACCCAAAGAAATAGATGTGCTTTAGTCTAAATATAGTAAGATCGTTCTTGAAAAAGAAAGTGCACAGCATGGAAAATAAATTTGTTTAGGATATGATTTTTTTGCTCTTTAATCTCCAAAATTACAATGAAGAATAATGCATATGTTGAGAAATTTGGTGATTACTTCTTGTCTCTGGCAATTAACACTCATCGCAAGGAACAATTTCCTCCTCAGCCTCAAAGAACAGATTTTGAATTTAACATGGTATAATGGGGAGACTGCAAAACAGGAACCAATGGAATTAAGTCCTGTTTCTAAGCATTCTGTATTTAGAACAGTCGAAAGACTAAAAAGAAGTCATATTTCATATTTCTTTTTGGACTTTCATTTTGGTTTAGGAAAAGCCTAGGAAACTACCTAATCTACTTCCTGAAATTTCTAAGAGAGAGGATCTTTTAGTCTTTATGTGAAAACTAATCGTGAAAGTCTTATTATTGTAGCACTGCTTGTAATTGTATTACAATCAGCTTTATTCATCAGAAAGTTCTATGCAAAATCTGTACTTTTCAAATTCACTGTTGGTTAACATTCTGTCTTTCATAAGACGAAGCAGGTTATGTCTCCATATATGGGTAGATTCACATATATTCCACACAGGGAATATTTAGTAAAATATAGGATGCAAAATTAATGGAAAATTAATACATATGAATCCTAAGTTTGGAAGTACTGCAGGAAACATTTCAGTTATGAAATAAATATTCATTAAGCTGTGCATTACACCGGGCACTGGAAAAGATCATCAAAATAAATTTTGTGAAAAATATAACTTCTGAATTCATATATACAACTGAAATGCATAAAATTCAAATTTTACTTTGTTTTTATAATCAGTATCTGCCATTTATATTTCTTTGTATTTTTAAGTTGTATGATTGAGCTCAATAATCTTCTCAACCTAAAACTATATTTCCATACCTATCTCCAACTACTTTCATGCACCCGCTACTTGCTCCAGGTGACCTGAGCTACTCATCCTTTTCCTAAACATCATTTTGGTTTTATTTGTCTATGTCTGATTCCTTTTTCTTACTAGTTCCTTCTGTCTCTTGGAACGATCTGTTGAAATTCTACTCACATAAACCCTATGAAGCTTTTCCCTGTCGTCAGAGAAGTCTCATGGTAAAGTACATCATTGTTAAGAACAATTTCTGTTTTTTAATAAGCATACATGTCTGTGTAAGTTTACACACATATGTGATTTTTCCATATCATATCACATCATAGCTTCCCCCCCATGCCAGTTTTTAGTCAGTGTTTTTAGGGAAAAACACATGCATTGGTTGTATATGGGCTATGGTTGGGGAAATGAGTGCTTCTCGATCTAAATGTCTTTCTAGGGCCACCTGGGTGGCTCAGTCCTTAAGCATCTGCCTTTGTCTCTGGTCATGATCCCAGGGTCCTGGGATTGACCCCTGTATCAGACTCCCTGCTCAGCAGGGGAGCCGGCTTCTCCTTCTCCCACTTCCCTGCTTGTGTTCCCTCTCTCATTGTATCTCTCTCTGTCAAATAAATAAATAAAATCATAAAATAAAATAAATAAATGAATAAATGTCCTCCTGAAAGAAGCTCTGAGATCTACAGACCACTTGCTTTAAAAAGTTAGTCATGAGGAAAAAGATCAGAATATGTTTCACAAAAAATGAGGTTTTATTAGAGAACTGTGGAGATACATACTTTAGAATGATAATATCCATAGATGTCTAATCTCTGATTAATACCATAGAAATAGATCAGGAATTTTAGGTCAGGAATCAAGATTGGAAGAGTTACAAAAACAGCAGAAATGTTGTATCTTTTGAATGTATATCTTTTTAAAAAAAGTCTTTTAAAATAAAAAAGTCTTTTTAAAAATAAATTAAACAAGGTGTACATGATAGCAAGAGCCATCTGTGATATTCAGCTCCCACTCTCCTATCACCCTTGCCTTATGCTCCCACTACTGCCCATCAAAAAATGTTCTATTGGTGAAGAATTTTTATTTAATTTGATCAATGGAAAATTCCACCCTGGTCTTAGCCCTGATGAATATCTCAGAACCTCACTCAGTGGGTTGGTTACTTGGGCCACCTTCTTGCAGAATATGCAAGTCTCAGATGAGCCCATGTGGAACAGTTTACCAGCAGCCATTGGCCTGGACTGCATCTGATGAATCTCAAACTGGTCATGTATATAGAGAGGTGAAGACTAGAGCCCTGGAAACTTGGCTAGCCTATTTAATAAAAGTTTGTTAAACACCATTTAATTTTATGCCAAGGTTCATAGCTTCCCAAAATCACATGTGCTACACCTATCTAACAGCAATGCATGTCTTATTAGAAAGGCAAAAAATTTCATCTATTTTGCTTTTAAAACTTAATAAGGATTGCAAAAAAAAAAAAAAAAAAAAAAAAAAAAACCACGGTAAAATGGAATAGGTGGGGTTTTGAAGGATTTGAGGGCAGATAAGGAAAAACATGAACACAAGAGACAGCAAGTTTTATTGGGTGGTGCTTGGACAAGGTTGCATGAGAGGTGAAGTTTCTCATGGTGTGAAACTGTCCAAACACAAAGTGAGGGACCATGTAGAGGTACAGGAGGATAAGGGGACTCCCATGGGAAAGACAGATCAGAGAAGCGGTCCGTAAATCTAAGGGATGTCACTCAGCAGCATGGTGGGAAGACTCTGGATCAGACAGCCCCAGGAGGGTAGTAGGAGCAACTTGGGGTCTCTGTGGCCTGGGAATGTCTTATCTATTGCTAGCTGATGAGGGAGATGAGGTTTTGCAGGGTGTGCAAAGCAGGCAGGCTCTAAATGACTACAAATCTGTTTGTTTTGGCTATTTTTAAATAACTGTATATGTAAAAATTTGAATTTGGCACTGGCAGCCTGAATAATCTTCCAGAAATAAACAACATAGGTGCTAATACACAGAGGCCATCTTTGGCTTATTTATATAACAATAGGGAAAAGGGAGGATTGCATCTCATCTTTGGAGACCATTTTAATAGGACATAGACTAACATGAGACTCTGGACTGTGTATGCTAATGTAAGACAAAAAGGTAGAACAGAAGAAGTTAAGTGGGAACTGAGAAGCAAGCCTGAGGCTTAGCAGTGGAAAGGTCTTAAAGGGTCCCGGTAAAGGTCTGCAGCACCCACCAAAAGTCAGTGACCTCTACTGAAAGGTGAATTCCATTTTGCTTTCCAAAGCCTTTCACCATTTCTTTCTTCAATCTCATAGCTACAGTTGCTTTCCAACAAACACAAATTGATTTCTTATCAGTTCAAAGCTATAATTTCTTTTATCTTCTTCAAACTGTTTTCAGCATTTCTGTAAGTATTAACCATTATAACCCTGAGTTCATACTCATTTTTTGCAAAATTGTGAGTATAAAGCATTGCATGCTACCTAAAACAAAGACTATAATATTTTGTTCTACATTTAGATTATTACCTTTAAAAATATGTATTTCACATATACTATGTGTCAGGCTATATTATGCCAGACTTGGGGATCAAGTCTTGGGATGAACTACACAGTTCCTGGCCTCATGGAGCTTGTGCTAACGAGAAAGCTGGGACTACACTCTGTTACTAGACTGTCTTTCTAAACAGCTTGTGGATGAAATAGTTCAGGGACAATACATTCTGGGAGTGTGTTAGGCTTATATATGCTAGTTATTGTAAGAAGTCCAGTAGACCAGTAGCAATAATTTGCTCCATTTTGTGTTTTTTATGTCTTCTTAGGTTTTCACGTTTCTGGAAGGAAGGAAGTCTTGTCCAGATCATGTCTATATAGGTGAGTTTACTATAAGAAAAAGGAAACTAAATGCTGAGAGATGGGGGCGCCTGGGTGGCTCAGTGGGTTAAAGCCTCTGCCTTCGGCTCAGGTCATGATCCCAAGGTCCTGGGATCAAGCCCCGCATCGGGCTCTCTGCTCCACAGGGAGCCTGCTTCCTCCCCTCTCTCTCTCTCTCTCTGCCTGCCTCTCTGCCTACTTGTGATCTCTCTCTCTGTGTCAAATAAATAAAATCTTTAATTAATAAATAAATAAATAAATGCTGAGAGATGATCTGCATGAAAAGAACCTGGCAATATTTCTGGGTCCTACAAAGTCCACATGTGCTAAAGCAGATTACCCCTCTATGTTAGGGAATCATAGGAGAAAGTTTTCCATTCCTCAGAGTAACCCTTATGGAAGGATTCATATCTAACTGGGCTGTTTGAGTTAAAGATCTTTCAGATCTCTGTTGCTTCATGGGCATGTGGTTGAAATGATTCAGGTTGTATGTTATCAGGGGCATTGAGTGCCAAAACACCTATTTCTTAAATGAGGTACTTCAGGAATGGGGGAATGGCATCTCCCTAGGATAGGCAATTGTTGCCCACTCCAACGACACCTTACCAAAATGTTAGGTTTGTGATACAGGAGTATATTAGTTTGCTAGAGCTATAACAACAAGGTACTGCACACTGGGTGGGCTTACAAAAGGGAAATTCATTGTCTCACACTTTGGAGACTAGAAGTCCAAGATCAAGGTATTAGTGAGATTGGGTTCTTGTGAGGCTTTTCTCTTTGGCTTGTGGATGACTTTCTTCTCTATCCTTAAGTACCCATTTTAAAACCCTGTCTCCAAATAACACATTCTCAGGTGCTGGGGATTAGGACTTCCACATATGAATTTAGAGAGATGTAATTCTACCCATAATAAGGGGTGGTGACTGAATCCTCTGCTGAAACCACACTTGCTTAATGAGAACATTGTGCAGGATTCCTAAAGAAACAATAATTTAGAGGCATCTAACTCAATATAAAGATAACATCTCTGTCTTGAGCACAATCTCTATTTCAGTTCGTTATTCATGTATGAAACCACTATGTGAAAGAGAAGAATGCCTCACCGGTGCTAAGTCATGGTTAGTTAGGTTGTTAGCTCTTTACAAAACTAATAACTCTGCCTTAAATTAAACTGATCAGTCTCCTAAAACAATGGGCACCCCTTCCCCTGTAGTCAGAGAATCTGTCTTCTATAATGACAAGGGGCACAATTCTCCCAAAAAGTGACCTTCCATAATTGTAAGGTGATTTTCTGTAACTGTTTATTCTATTCTATTATGATTTAGTTGATAGCTCCTCTCATTAAAGAGAAGAAAATTTTATATTTAGTTTTCGTTGGGGCCTGCCTTTTGTATGTGCACAATTAGTATGTAGTTGAAGACAGTGGTAAGTATGTTCTAGGCAGAGGACAGCAGCTATAAGAGCACAAGCACAAAGAGGAGACGGCTTATGAAGAACTACAGCATTTGATATGAGAGCAGTGTAAGGAACTTATTTCTGAAGGGAGAAAGTGAGATGGAAAGTAGGGAAAGTAAGTCACAAAGGACTTGGGACATAAAGCTAAGGAATTTCAAGTTTATTTTGAGGCTTTTTCCCTATTGTTGTTATTGTTTTCTTTTTAAATGTAAATTTATTTTTGTTCTTTCATAAATGATCCATTGCTCAGAATATGTGCTTCCTGGGAGTTATATGGAAAAACAGAGATCACAAATTCACACTGTCATCATAATATTTTAAAAGTTTAAAGTTCATGAAAATATATTATGTAGGAGTTCAAAATATAGGGTGGATCACAATGCATATCATAAAACTACCCATCAATGTAACATGTTCACAGGAATTGGAGTTAAAGGATTGAATTTTCATAAGCAAGAAGAGAATACTGGAAACAGAGATGATACTTAAAATACGTAAGTTTCAGTTTCAAAGGTCAAGTTGAGATATAATTAATTGAGAAAAATTCTCAAACAATTTAGTAAATTTCTTCTAAGTGAAAGTGGTCTTTGAATCCATTTGGAAGCTACTGTCATACCATGTTATAAATGATAAACTCAAATTCAGATACTGAATCAAACTATGGAGGTTGTATCTATGCTTTTTGAAATATGTATGGCCTTACTCTATTCCTCATGGGTGAAATGCTGCTAGTTTATTTTTATTTATTTATGTATTCATTCGTTCATTTCTTGAAATGTCATTAGTTTAGATCTTCATGTATAAATGAGACTTAGGAATTTTCTAGAGAAAGCATTCTGCTACAGGCCTGAAATGTCGTAGTTCTTCCTTTTTTGTAATCTCATCCATTGGTTCATCCTCACTTCATTTATTTCAATGGAATGCTGACATTTGTCTAATATTATTTCTAGGTTATCCTTCCCAGGCTTTTGATCTTTATCCTCCAATATGAAATGTCCTTTTCATAGGTCGTCCCTGTATATTATAGAAAATCTCTCATCAGCAGAATACTCCCTTCCCTATAATTTCTTCACTGGAGCATTGAAACTTGAAAGTTCCGTATCCGTCAACTTACCAACTTAGCTCATCATTTGTCTTCTTCATTTTGAGGAATAAGTATTATGTGACAATAGAGTTGTATATAATGTTAAAGAAAAAATTATTCTGACACTTGTTAAGATGACAAGGAAGACCTTATTAGGACTATTGTCATGAACCTCAATCCTGTTGCTATTGAGAAGAAAGATAGGGCTCAACTCTGAAAGTGGGGATTTATACCTAATGATCAGAATGAGGGGAATCAATGGATGGAAAATTACCAAGAGACATGAAGAGTAGGAGGGTTCTTGCTAACCCAGTTTGACAGAATTCCTGCTAAAGGCCAGTCAGAGTACCCACATATCAAAGGTAGAGGATGAAGAATTTGATCGGATATCAAGGGTGATCAGATCTCAAGGGTAGGGATGATTCTCATTAAACTGACTTAACAGGATTCTTGCTAGAACTGTAATAGCAGACTAAAGACAAGGCCCAAGGATGAGGCCAAGTCAAAAAGCGTTCAGAAGAGCTTAACTAAGGTTTGGGCAAGGAGAGACTCTGTCAGTAATCTATAGTTACTTCTTTTTATAAGCAATATGAGTTACCTCACATTCACTGTTTTTGTCTCTCTTTTTTTTTTTAATCTGTAGGCTAATTAAGTGGGATTTGTTGCTAAATTATCAATGCTTTCTCTGGAAACTGCTCTTCAACTGTTGCAAAATAAAATTAGGAACAGTAAATACATGATATCTTATCTAGGTTTCTGGTGAAAATTTCCCAACCCAACCTTTGCATATTCATCTTTCAGCATTTGTTTCCCACTTTTAAAAATAAATTCTTCTTTGCCAAAATGTGTGTAAAGTTTTTGTGACTCAAAACACTATGCTTACTCCCTCAATGTTCTTGAATTTTAATGTTTCTCCTACTTAAACATTCTTCTCTTTAGCTCTCTGTCCAGATTCTCTGACACATACATATATGTCTGAACTACTCAAATGTGTCTGAAATTTACTGCTGACCTGTTCTTATCTTACACTAATACCATATATACAAAAAGATGCGTCTTTGTGAGGAGGAGCTTTTGGCCCTCAATGCTGTAAGGGATTATGTTGGCAGCCATGTCATCCTTCTCATTATTTTAAGCTCTTTCCTCATTCCCCTCTATAAACCTGTGAATAGAATTTTAAGGATAATATATTTTTCTTTTTTTTTCAGCAGTTTGGTTTTGGAAAGGCCTATTTTTGCATAATAATATGAAAAACAAACGACTTCCTTGACCAATAACTGGTTCTTTTTATAAAAATAAGAGCAATTAGTCTGAACTTCCATCATAGTTCTATTTATTTCCTGAAAGTTCAACAAATGGTTTGATTTTCTGTCCCCTTTTGATATACCATTGTGCTTAGTAAATCTTGATCTCTGACATCCTTGTCAACCTGCATGGCAGAAGTTTTGTAAAAATTCTCTAAACCAATTTTGAATAATTTCAGAAGCTGCAGTTTGGATGGCTTCCCTCTCCTACTGTATATGCCACCATTATCACACCTCGTATCACTGTTCTGATCATTTCATCTCCTTCCCAGACATCACAAAGATCAGCACGAATTTTTTTCCCCCAAAAGTTCTAAAAGTCTTCATTCATAAACAGTGCCACTAGATGAAGCATTTTTACTCTTGAGTGTGTTCAATTCTTCTTTTATTACTATATATGTGTTTCTTCATTCCTTGATGCCTGATATTCACCTATAAAATATCCCCTTCAGCAACTATGACATGGCCTTCCTTCACAATCAAACATCATGAGAAAGTTGTTCTCTTCCATTTCTATCACTATGGTGACTATGTATTGGACCAATCATCCCAAAATGAAAACAGGAGAAATACTAAAATACCAGAATAAAATTTTAAATTCTTATCAAATTTGCAGTCTAAAAAAAAAAAAAAAAGATCACTGGAGCCAAAAACTGTGTAAAGACAGGAACACAGATAGTTAACCAATATGCTAAAGTAGCTTTCACCTTAAGGAATTTTAGTATGAAAGGATCCACCTGCTTATTAAGTAACCTCTGCTACTATCTACTCAGTTACTCTTTGTCAGTGGTGGATATTTTTTTGTAATCTTGACACATTCCAATGTTAGCCACAGGTCTTCTCACTGACCCTCGTCCTGAAATCTCACATCTACAGCTCCCTTGTCCCAACTTCAAATATTTCCATTCCATTATCTTGGTACTTCTGAGTATCATATGAAGAATTCTCAGCTGATTTCTCTGTATCATCTAATGGGGTACAGGATTCTGTGAAGTTGTCCTTGGGACCAATCATCTTCCTTAGCAATTGCTGCCCTACTAATCCTTTGCCATCTGAACTCAGTACTATGCCAAACGTGAGAATTTTCTGAGAAGCTGCAAAAAAATGAAAGAAAGAGAGAAAGAAGAAAGGAAGGAAGAAGGTAAAAGAAAAGATTACTCACAAACTATTATTTGTAGATTCCCTCAAACCAATTTAAATCCTTCCAGACACCCAGTACCTCAGGTTTAGATTCCAAGATGGGAATGAGAGAACTGTGTCTCAAAAGTTCTCTTTTTGATTCTCCTTCTTCTTGTTGTTGTCTGTCTTGCCCTTATTCTCATGTTCTCATCTTTATGACCCCTCTCAAACACACCTCAACACAACACCAAGTTTTCTTATCCTATGAGTGTCTCTAAAATTTCCCCTGAAAAATGAAATGTTTTTCTGAAATGTTCTCTAATTGTAGTAGCTAATTTTGCAAGTTGTCATTTACTCTTTTATCAAAAATACATTAAATATATACCATCACCAAGAGCTATTCTAGAACCTACGGACTAAGTGATAAGTGAGATAGGCAAAATCCCTGCTCTGATATAGCTTATATTGTAGAGGGTTGAGACAGATAATAGACAATTTTAAAATAAAACAAATAAAAATATCACAGATTATTAAGGGCTATGCACATATTTAAACTGGGGTAAGTAGGTACAGAGTAACTTCAGTGATGGATACATGTAGAACAGTTATATTATATTGAGGAGCCAGGGAAGATTTCCTAGAATGGTGTATTAATATTTTAATCTTAAGGAGGAGCACCTGGTGGCTCAGTCAGTTAAGCGGCTGCCTTTGGCTCAGGTCATGATCCCAGGGTCCTGGGATTGAGCACAGCATTGTGCTCCTTACTCAGCAGGGAGTCTGCTCCTTGCTCTCCCTCTGTTGCTTCTCGCTCTCTGCCTCTGTCAAAAAATAAATAAATAAATCTTAAAAAAAAAAAAAAGATTTTATCTTAAGGAGGAACTAACCATGTAGAGATAATAGAGAACATTCCAGGCAGAAAAGAAGACCAGAGGGGCTGAATTGTGATCAGTAAGGGAAACTTTCATTGAAATTTTTCAGCAGTCAGAGTATATGAGACCGTAAATTGGGGAAAAGTATTTACATCTTATTAAGTGCAATGGGAATCCAGTGGAGGGGTTGATATCTTAAAATTTCAGTCTAGCTAGTGTCTCAGTATTTGGTTAAATTATTAAAACTTTAGAATTCTTCGAAGAGCTTTTGTTTACATAGTGCATATCTATTGATGTTAAAACTGAGAAATGTGATGTTATTTACTAACTTAAAAGTAATAAATTTGGGGCTCCTGGGTGGCTCAGTGGGTTAAGCCTCTGCCTTTAGCTCAGGTCATGATCTCAGGGTCCTGGGATTGAGCCCCACATCAGGCTCTCTGCTCAGCAGGGAGCCCACTTCTCCCTCTCTCTCTGCCTGCCTTTCTGCCTATTTGTGATCTCTGTCTGTCAAATAAATAAAATAAAATCTTAAAAAAAAAAAGAAAAGATGCTGTGTTTTGTCAAATGCTTTTCTGCCTCTACTGAGAGATCATATAGTTCTTATCCTTTCTTTTATTTATGTGGTATACCACATTCATTGATTTGTGGATATTGAACCACCCCTGCAGCCCAGGAATAAATCCCACTTGATCATAGTGAATGATTCTTATAAAGTACTGTTCAATTCAATTAGCTAATATCTTGTTAAGAATTTTTGCATTCATGTTCATTAAGGATATTGCTCTGTAATACTCATCTTTATTGGATCCTTGTCTGCTTTTGGAACCAAGGTAATTCTGGTCTCATAGAATGAATTTGGAAGTTTTGCTTCCATTTCTATTTTTTGAAACAGTTTGAGAAGAACAGGTGTTAACTGTTCCTTAAATCTTTGCAACATTTCCCCAGGGATGCTATCTGGCCGTGGACTTTTTTTATTGGGAGATTTTTGATTGACTGATTAAATTTCTTTGCTGGTTTGTATCTCTTCAAATTTCTTTCTTACTGTTTCAGTTTTGGTATTTTATATGTTTTAGGAATTTATCCATTTCTTCCAGATTGCCCAATTTGTTGGCATATAATTGCTCATAATAACCTCTTATAATTGCTTTTATATTTGTGATGTTGGTTGTGATTTCTCCTCTTTCATTCATGGTTTTATTTCTTTTTGGTACTTTCTCCTTTTTTTAAAATAAGTCTGGCTAGGGGTTTATCAATTTTGTTAATTCTTTCAAAGAGCCAGATCCTAGTGTCTTTGCTCTGTTCTGTTTTTGTTTTTGTTTTTGTTTTTTAATTTTTATATTATTTATTTCTCCTGTAATCTTAATTACTTCCCTTCTTCTGCTGGTTTTAGGCTTTATTTGCTTTCTTTTCCCAACTCCTTTAGGTATAAAGTTAGGTTGTATATTTGAGACTTTCCTTATTTCTTGAGGAAAGCCTGTATTGCTGTATACTCCCCTCTTGTGACCACCTTTGCTGCATCCCAAAGGTTTTGGACTGCTGTGTTTTCATTTTCACTTACTTCCATGTATTTTTAAAATTTCTTCTTTAATTTCCTGGTTAACCTATTCATTCTTTACTAGGGTGTTTTCAACCTCCATGAATGTGGTTTTTTTCCAAATTTTTTTCTGTGGTTGACTTCAAGTTGCATAGCATTATGGTCTGAAAATATTCGTGGTATAATCTTAATCATTTTTTACTGGTTGATACCTGATTTGTGACCCAGTATGTGATTTATTCTGGAAAATGTTCCATGTGCACTCAAAAATAATGTGTATTCTGCTGCTTTTGGATCAAGTACTCTGAATATATCTCTTAAAAACATCTGGTCCAGTGTGTCATTAAAAGCCATTGTTTCCTGTTGATCTTCTGCTTAGGTGATCTGTCCATCACTGTTTGTAGAGTGTTAAAGTCCCCTACTATTATTGTATTATTATCAATGAGATTCTTTAAGTCTTTTATTAACCAATTTAAATATTTGGATGCTCCCAAGTTGGGGACATAAATATTTACAATTACTGATTTCTTGCTGGATAGACCCCTTTATTATGGTATAGTGCCCTTCTTTGTCTCTTCTTTACAGTCTTTGGTTTAAAATCTAGTTTGTCCGATATAAATATGGCTATTCCACCTTTCTTTTGATGTCCATTAACATGACAGATCATTCTCCATCCTCTCACTTTCAATCTGGTGATGTCTTTGAGTCTAAAATGAGTTGTGTAAGCAGGATATGGATGAGTCTTGTTTTTGTTGTTGTTGTTCATTCTGATACCCTATGTCTTTTGACTGGAGCATTTAGTCCATTTACTTCTAGAGTGATTATTGATAGATATGACTTTAGTGCTATTGTATCACCTGTAAAGTCACTCTTCCTATAGATGTCTCTGTTCTTTTCTGCTATTTGTTGATTTTGGTTTTTCTTCCCCACTCAAAAGGTCCCCTTTAATATTTAAATAATTAATAATAAATAAATAAATAAATAAATAAATTTTCACAATGTTATTTCACAATGTTTCACAATGTTATTTCACAAATAAATGTTCACAAACTCCTTTAGTTTTTGCTTGTCTTGGAAACTATCTCTCCTTCTATTTTAAATGACAACCTGGCTGGATATGGTATTCTTGACTGCATATTCTTCCCGTTTAGCACGTTGAATATATTCTGCCACTCTCTTCTGGCCTGCCAAGTTCCTGTGGACAGGTCTTCTGCTAAACTTATATGTCTACCCTTGTAGGTTAAGGACATTTTTCTCTAGCTGCTTTCAGAACTCTCTGTATCTTCGTATTTTGATAGTTTCACTATGATATGTCTTGGTGTTGACCTGTTTCTGTTGATTTTGAAGGGAGTTCTCTGTACCTCTTGACCTGAGTGTCTGTCTCCTTTCTCAGATTAGGGACGTTCTCAGCTATAATTTGTTCAAATAATCCTTCTATCCCTTTTTCCTGCTCTTCCTCTGGGATTCCTATGATAATGATATCATTGTGCTTTGTGGAATTGCTGAGTTCCCTAAGTCTAAATTTGTGACCTAATAGTTTTCTTTCTTTCTTCTCTTCAGCTTCATTATAGTCCATAATTTTATCTTCCATATCAACTATTCATCCCTCTGCTTCTTCTATCCTCCTGTGATTACATCAGGTAGATTTTGCATCTAAGTTATAGTATTTTTTATTTCAGCCTGACCAGGTTTTAGGTCTTTTATCTCTGCAGCCAGTGTTTCCCTGGTGTCTTCTATGTGTCTTTCAACCCCAGCTAGTATTCTTATGACTGTTGTTCTAAATTCTATGTACTGCTTACATCTGTTTTGAGGAAATCCCTGCCTGTGATTTCTTCTTGATCTTTCTTTTGGGCAGAATTCTTCCATCTTGCTATTATGTCTAGCTTTCTGTCTTTTGTGTGTTATGAAAATTTGTTATGTTTACTGCTCCTGAGAGTAATACTGTATTAAGAAGGGTTCATAACACTGGGTTCAGAGCCTGGCACTGCAGAAGGTGTTTCTGGTGTATGCTGTGTGCACTCTGCTGTTGTGTTTTGGCTGCTCTTTCTCCAGGTCAGGCTTCTGCAAAGTTCCTCCTTGCTTGCAGTGGGGAATGTTTGGACTTTTACGTGTGCTTTGATGTGTTTGTTAAGATAAATCTTTTAAACAAACAAACAAACAGATAAAAACCTGATCCAAGAAAAAAGGAAAAGGAACAAAAAAAGCAAAACAAACAAACAACCCCCCCCAAAAACTATAAACCTGATTCCAAAGAAAAAGAAAGAGACAATGAAAAAAGAAAAGAAAATTTAAAAAGAAGTCTGACCTAAAAAACAAAAAAAGGAAACAAACCAACAAATGAATAAAAAACTATAAGCCTAAATCCAAATAAAAAGAAAAAAATAAGAAAAGGGAAGAAAAAAAGAAAGAAAGAATGAAAAAGAAAAGAAAAGAAAAGAAAAAGAAAAAGAATGACCAAGCCTGGTCCTATTTCCACCAAAACTGAAGCTGACACTTTGGAGCATTCTATAATCAGTAAATTTGGTACATTAAGGTGACTGTGTTGGTCTTCTGAAGGAGGGTCCCACTATAGTAGCTCACAGTCAGACCTGTCCTAGTAAAGATGCCCCTGCTGGGCACAAGAGAGCTGGGTTTGGTGTAAGTGACTCAGCTTCCACTGGAGGCACTGTGCTTCTCTCTGAAATCCAGCTGTCTTTATGGAGAGGATATATGCAAGATGGCATCATTCCACCTTCTCATCCCCTGAGAGGGGAATTTGTGGCTGTGCTATTCAGGAAGCCCACACAGAAAGGGACCATCTCCCCTCCTTTGTCTCAGGCTTTTGTCAGATCCCTCCCTTCAGTCTGTGTGTATCTAGGCCACTGGCACACCCAGCACCAGAGTTCTCTTATGTTATACCTCTGGCTGGCAGCTGGGATTCAAAATTCTAAATCTTAAAGGACCTGGCCAGGTGTGGACCCACTCCCCTCCCCCCGAAGAGAGTCTTGCAGCACTGTGCCTGGCACTATTCTGTCCCAGAAAAGCAGTCACATGCCCAGAGTATATGATGAAGGACAACAAAAAGCTGCTACTAGGTTATCTGTCTTTTGCATGTTCCTCTCTCCCCTGCTGTTGAATGGTCAGTCCATGGCAGCTGAGAGGCCTTTAGTCCTTGGAGAGGCAAAATACCCTCTTCCCAATGTACTCCGGAAGGGGGAAGTTGTCTCCTATGCAAACTGGGGATTCCCCACACCTCAGTGTCTTGTGTGAACACTACACACTACTCTTTCTCTCACTCTCTCCTTCTCCCTCCTACTTCTCTCCATGAAAAGAGCTCCCTTACCTCCACTGCAGTGTGAATTTTTTCTCCCCCATTCACATCTCTGAACCTTGTATCCACCACATTCTCTCTAACTGTACAGATTGTTTTCTTAATCCTCAGATCAATTTCCTAGTTGTTTAAAATGATTTGATGTTGACCTAGCTGTGTTCAAAGAATGAGGAAAGCCCAGGGTCCCCCTACTATTCCACCATCTTAACTTCATCCCCTAAAACATAATCTTTATAAGGATTTAACAGTGGAAGATGGTATTCCTTGCAAAAATGCTTTATTCCAACTCAACTACCATGATCTTTCCTTTATGTAAAGTTTCTAAAAATTATTTTTGCCTTGAAACTTTTTGATGAGACAAACATAGGTTTTCTCTGGTGACAAATAAAATGATGTTATGTTGGTTCTTCATCACAATCATATCATCATAAAAGTGTTGGCACAATTAAGGTTTTTAGTAGAAGTAAACTTATAATGAATATTCATGTGAATTTTGATAAATTGCTGAAACATTTCCTATGAGTAGTAGACTTAATTCATAGGTAAATTCATTCAAAACATGTAATTTTAACTTTCAGCACTTCAACTTACATTGCAGTTAAAATGGAATATTTAAGCTAATCTTTAACATTATAAATAGAATCACTTACATCAACAAGCAGTGTCTATGTTAATTCTGGCACCACTGACTTCCCTTTATTTAAATGTAATAATATTTAAGAGTTATTTCACTGTAGAACTTTTAACCAGATGATAACAATAATTTCTTGTGAAAACAAATTAAAGATGAAATATCAAAATTCCATTCTATCAAATTTTGAAGGATTTTGACTAATGAGTAGATCTCCTGACATCTTTCCCTATATGATATGTTTGGGAAATGACTGAGCCTTCATTTTTGTTTCTCTCAGGATGGATAAGGTTATGTTATGGTAACAAGTAACTCTCAAATCTCAGTGACTAAAGCCTAAAATGATAGTTTCAGCTTGCCCTACGTATCTATCAAGTGGCGTAATACATGACTTAGCTTATCACTATCATCCTAAGTCTCATACCAATTGAGACATCCCCATCACAACTAGTCATAGTATCTGGGAATATTGCTTGACCACTGTTCACTTATCTCCTTCAAATACCCCTTCCCCTGCAGTGAATTTTTTTTTCACAATTTTTTTATTGGTTTTTTTTTTCTCCCTCACTCCCAGTCTTTCTTCCTGTTTCTAACTTTATAGTTCCGTCATCCTCAATTTAGAATTTTCTGATTTACTTGTGATCTTTGCTTTCAGAAGTTTCCAGTTGTTACTGAGAATAGAAATATTCCATATTTATATCTGAATCTGGAAGGATACAGAGAGTTCTGAATTTGTTTTTGCCATCAAATTCTCACTCCTAGAATGATATATGTCACGTCTACCTGTGATTCTTTGGCCATAACTAGTTATATGACTGCGCATAGCAACAGTGACTTAAGAAATAGAATACTATTGTAAAACTGGAATGAAGAGAGAAAGAAATTTTTAGTGAACCGCATTAATGCAAGACAGTCCACTCTCCGGCCATTTACTTGGTTCATTTTTGCTTCCAAGGTAAAAGACACTCCCTCCCTTCCAAAAGGAAGTAACTCTAAAGTCCCATAAAGTAAAGACCCAGACCTCAAGCTCCAAGAACTCTGATGAGCAGTAGTCACTACAGCAGGTCTAGTTATGATCTTCTCTTGATCCATAGATATACTAGAAAACTGTATCCCCACCTCCAAAAAATCTACACTGATTAAACAAAAATAGAACTATCAGAATAAGCACTCCCATCACAGTGGTAATAAAGGAATAACACAGGTGTTATTGGTCCACAACAATTCTGATATCCCATGGGCAAAAGCTAGGAGAAGACCCTATACTATGTGTGGCAAGTATATGTCAATTAGGCCCTGAATCCAATGAAGTTCTGTTCTTTGGCCTCTTTGATTTTTATTTCTGCCTCCAAAGATATCTTCTATCTTCTATTATTCTGGCACATCTGAAGTAGATATTGAGTATTCTGATGTCCTTAGGGGACAAGAAAACATAGTTTTCTAATCTACTTCTTATCTGTAGAAAGTTGGAGACTTAAAAAATAAGTTTCAAATAGTCACAGATGTTTTTAGCCTAGGCTCAGTGGTTCTTTGGTAAGGTAACTCTCTCAAGAAGTTAGCTTCAATTCTGCTTGATTCTAGCCAATCCCATGAGCCATGAACTATATCCAGAGTTAATTTTGAAATATGTCTCTCTCTTGATTTAAGGAGATTTTAGGAACCTCAAATCTTTCAGGCTTAGTGGAAGAATCATATTCTTAATTCTTTTCCCTGAACCATTTTGTCCAATCAAATGGATATACCTCCTATCACCTTAATCCATCGATGTTTTAACAATGGATGTGACAGCCAAACCTTTGATTGCATTCTTTCTGCATGGCTGAGTTTTAATTAACCTTTGTTGTTCAAGGAATTTCTCAATAGTATCTTTTACTGGTCAGGATTGAGAAGCAATTGTTTTTTCCAATCCGATAATTCCTTACATTTTTGGACTCTCTCTATGCTCTCTCATTTATGCTTACAAAACGGCCAATTATTTTTTAATGCATTTCTTCATCTATGTATTTCTAAAATACAGCCAATGATAGCTAACATACATTACTAAAATCTATTTTCCAAACTCATTCCCTAAAGTTACAAGGTCAGAAGAAAAATTATTTGTATTACACGTTTTACTTATTTATCATCATGTATTTCTTCATTACATAACATGGATAAATATCTTTCTAACTCTAAAATTAGTTTCCTTACCATCTAGGCAAATTTCTTAAAGCAATGTAAAATATATTATTTTGTTATTATAGACCTTGGCTTCCAGTGTCAAATTTTCATCCGTTAAGATAGGCTATTTTAGGATGTGAAAAATGAAAGATGGGTGGAAGGACAGAAGAAAGAAATTAAGGAAGAGAGGAAGGACGGGAGGGAGGGAGGGAAGGAGAAAGGGAGAAAAACTCCCAAATATCAATACTTTAAGAAAATGAAGTTTTAGTTTTGTTCTCATTATATGTGCACTGTGGTTTGGCAAGAGTACTGTATATGTAATCTTAATTCAGGGAACTAATCTGTCAAAACAATCTCTTAAATATTGCCCTTATGTTTTAGTCTTGTATTGCTTTGTAAAAAATTACCATAAACTCAGTGGTCTAAAGTAACATTTTAAAACAATGTACATTTATTATCTTACAGTTTTTTTTGGTCAGGGCCTGGCACAATCTACCTGGGTCTTCTTTCAATGTATCACAATATGGTAATCAGCATTCTTCATGGAACCATGGTCCTTCTTCAAAATCACATTGTAGTTGACAGAATTCAGTTCTTTGTGGATGTAGGAGAGTGGTCTACTTTTGATTGCTGACTTCTGCACAGGTCCTGTCCTCAGGTCCTAAGAACCAGTCATGGTTCCTTACCACATGCCACACTCTCAGACAACATGGCAACTCACCCCTTCGAGGTCAGCAGGGTAACTTCTCTTTTAAGGGATTATCTGATTAAATCAAGCCTGCAGAAAAAAATTTATTATTTCAAAGTCAATTGATTAGGAACCTTAATTATATCTGCAAAATCTTCAACTTTTCTATATAATGTAACCTAATCTATGTAATCTCTATCCCGTCTCAATGTATCCACCACAGGTCTTGTCCAGTTCAAGGGAATAGGGATTATATATGGAAGGTACACTAGGATCAAGAATTTTAAGGCCATCTAATGCCTATCATGTAGTATAAGAAAGAACATGAGAATCATTGAGGGTCCTGCCCTGCCATTCAATGCCAAGCCCATAGTTGACTTCTCCTCACAATCCATTGGCTAGCGCTAGCCTCATGTCTTCACTGAAAGACATGAAATTTTTATGGAAGCCATAAAATTAATTCTTACCATAATCTTGAAAATACCAAGTCATTTGTCAATGATTCCCACATAGCCTACAGACAAAATCATCTTTAAAGAATGAAATCTTTGAGATATGTATAACAGACTCAAAACCAGTCACATGAGAAGGCAACATCTTAAGATTTATTTATTAATCTTACATGTTAGTTTGGGTGTAGAGCACAGATATAGAATATGGAAGGGAAAGGAACAACCTCACTGAGTTTTAAAAACTTGCCTTTGGTCACACTGTGTGTTACTAACAGAGCTATCATTTAACCTAGTTTGTCCATGCTCTTTCCACTGTCCAAGCTATGTTATATGTATGTAGACTATGCAGGAACACTGTCATGTATATTGCCAGTGTGCTGGAAATTTGAAGTAGAGATTTTTTATGCTTGATAAGTAGTAATCATCCAGTCATTTTTTTCATTGATTCATTCAATTATCAAATAGGTATTGACAGTCCACCACATTTCAGACATTAGCTTTGAAGTAGAGATAAAACAACATTAAGATACAAACCAGGATTTTAATTTTTCCCTTAAATTTAAATATAAATGTGTAGAATACTCCTGAAGTTTCATAATAAAAATTTTCATAATTTTTTAATAGTAAAGACAAAGACAAGGAGCTTTCTTACCTCTGCTCTCCTTTTCCTTCTTAGTGTGAGAACTCTTATTTTACAGCATAGGAACATTATGTTCTACCTGTGAGATGTAAGTAGAAGGTTTAAAGTCTCCAGTTTAATAGCCAAGCATAATGGATACCTCTATACCAATCAATGTTTTTGTCATCATTCTTAGAGACTTAAGTACCCATGAAAATGATTTGCACAGTATCATGGCTTCTCAATTTTTTAGTCTTATCAACCCCAAAGATCTGTGTGATCTCACCCCCAGTCATCAACATCCCTATCTTGATTCATAGCAAGTTTACTTCTTAAGCTTCTTTTCATTTATTGGTAAATTGTCACATTACTTCCTCCACATACCTTACTCTCAGCTGATGACCCAACACACTCATTGACCTTTTGAGCTTAATGTTCAGTCTGCATGGGTGATTTTCTCCCCATATGTGCATGCCTGGTTTCTTCTTGCGACCTGTCCACAGAGCCTCTTAAGAACAGGAATCATAAACAATAGTTGAATAGGCAATGCTGGAACTAAAGATAAGGCATAATAACACCTTTGTCAGAAGATTGAGAATGACTGAGAAGAAAGTTGGCCAAAGTCCTTATTCTCTAGCAACAGAGATGAGCTATGTGAATTCCACCTCAACAATAACAATCTGCAATGCAAATGTTAGTAATATATAACTATATTTATTGATCTAGAAAAATGTACCTGATAGGTTTTCAATGAAAAAGGCTTCTAGAAATCTGTATAGTATACTCTCCTTTTTTAAATGCTAGATAAACAATGGAGGTCCATATCCCATATTAAGTTTTTGCATACAAAAACTTAATAATTTGGAGTAAAAAATATGGATAATTTATTCATTTTTCATTCTGGAAGTTCATATTTTGCTTTAGACCAAATTTATTAATTAAGAAGTAATAGAGAACCACCAGTTTGGAGTAAACCATTCAAATTATCCATATATATCCTGGCATATGAAAAATATACATTGAGACACAGCAGATGAGAAAGACAAATCAAGATCAAGAGTCATAATCCTCATTGTACACATCAGGTATCTCTGATAGAAAATAATATCCATGTGGCCAGCCTGAAAGGTAAAATAACGTGTTCATTTTGTACAGAATCCTAGAAAGTTCCACTAGTATAATAACAATAACAACAAAAAAGGCATTTTCCTAAAGGCATTCATTGCCCATCATTTTTATAAGTATAAATGCTCAAAATAAGCTTGATAGATCTTATAGATAGATAACTAATCTGACAAATTAGTGTTTGTTTCAGTTCTTCATACTACCAATTCTGAGAGTTTACTTAGTTTAGGGTATGTTTCAGGGATGCTTTCAAAACCTAAAAAAAGGGGGCACTGGGTGGCTCAGTGGGTTGGGCTTCTGCCTTCAGCTGAAGTCATGATCTCAGGATCCTGGGATCGAGCCCTGTGTTAGGCTCTCTGCTTAGCAGGGAGCCTGCTTACCCTTCTCTCTCTCTGCCTGCCTCTGTGCCTACTTTTGATCTCTCTCTCTCTGTCAAATAAATAAATAAAATATTTTAAAAATTAATTTTAAAAACCTAAAAAATTATATTAGAATTATGTATTAATTAATTTAATTTTATTTGTAGACATAATTTATACTCTACCTGTTTTTTTCAATATGACTATTTACAGGATACTTGGAATATAAGCTATTACCAGAAAAGAGTGATGTGACAAGGAGCTAAAATTTTACAGCCAGGGCTAGTTCCTTGGGAATGTGACCTATGCAGTGACACAGGGTCCAGTGCTCAGAGGGTCCCCACACTTGGTTTAATGCTCTGATGTTGTCATCTTGAAATTCTTAATAATTTTTGAGGAAGAAGCATTTAATTTTATTTTTCTCTGGGCTCCACAAATTATAATAGCTGATCCTCCTTATAGTATCTTATAATTTGTGATCTACGTTGTTCTGGGATAAGATGGGAGAAGTCACACAATCAAACACAAAAGATTAATTCATTGGACATCAAATATACAGGTGTTAGAAATAACCAAATGAGGGGTGCCTGGGTGGCTCAGTGGATTGGGGCCTCTGCCTTTGGCTTGGGTCATGATCCCAGGGTCCTGGGACCGAGCCCCACATCTGGCTCTCTGCTCAGCGGGGAGCCTGCTTCCCCCACTCCTCTCTCTGCCTGCCTCTCTGCCTACTTGTGATCTCTGTCTGTCAAACAAAAAAAAAAAGAAAGAAAGAAAGAACCAAATGACTATTTGGGTATTGACCAAATTTTCTTTTGAAATTGTTTCAATTATTTCCTGATATAAAAGAATATTTTTTTCAAAGATCCTATTTATTTATTTGACAGAGAGAACGAGAACATAAACAGGGGGAGCAGCAGGCAGAGGGAGAAGCAGGGTTCCCACTGAGCAGGGAACCTGATGCAGAGCTGGATCCCAGGATACTGGGATCATGACCTGAGCCAAGGCAAATGCTTAACTGACTGAGCCACTCAGGTGCCCCTGAAAGAATTATTTCGTGAAGAATTTAAGGTAACAGAATCAGGAAATAAAGTAGAATTTCTAGAATTGGTTGGATTATTTGAGCGTGACTTCGTCTATGTCAGGACCTGTGACCATCAGAAGCTGTCAACTATAAGCAACCCCTGGATCTTTGAGTGGTAAGAAGCAATTAAACTTTTACAAAGTCTTTGAAAAGGCAGGACATAAGCTGACCATGGTAGTCTTTAAGGAGAGCTGTGTGCGTATGTGCGTGAGCGTGTGTGTGTGTGTGTGTGTGTGTGTGTGTGTGTAGAAGGTGGAGGAGAAGAGATTTTTTTTTTTTTCTAATAAAAACAAGAGCACAGCTTGGTGAATATGATACCTTCTCGTAAACCCATAAAGAACCTAAGTTTATGCAATTTTAAAATACCTCAGGAAATGTTCATGAATATCTTTTAATTCCAAGTCATTTAACTTGCATTTAAACATGCTAGCCTAGCAAAATCATATTGGTAATTTCATTGGTACAAATGAAATAGATCTGAATGGAGTGGGATTTGGGGAAAAGAAAGAAAATTAAAATTATTGCCTTTAGGAAATAAGACTTTTATAACATAAGAAAATTTTAATAACTTTAAGTTTACCTACCTAAAAAAATCTTTTTAAAGAGTTTGAATCCAAGCAATTAGCTGAGCTGGAGAGACTATTGTGAAAATCCTCACTCCTTTACTTAAGAGCTGACCTAGGGTATATGACATAACCTCTCTCAGGAGCACATCGTTCATGTCATTGTAATACTTTTTTTTAATGTTATTTAGAGATTAAATGTGAAAATATATGCAAAATGATTGGCATATTGATGCACAAAATATGCAACTTCTAGATCTCTATTTTATTTAATAAAATAATATAATCATATGCCACATGTATAAACATTTGCTTATCAGTTTATTATCCATCTACTTAGTTGGCATAAACGAGAACCCAAGGTCCATCTCTCTCTCTCTCTCTTCTCATCTCCCCTCTTAACTCCTCCAGCCTTCCCCCAGGATCTGACTTGTTCTTTTACTCAGTCTCTGCCCTACATCATTTAGTCCTGCCAGGTACTGGAATGGTATGAAGGACTTAAGCAATTCCAGGTGAGAGGGAAAGGAAAAACAAATAAATGTTTTCCCAATCCAACTTTAAAATGAAACAACTAGTAGGCAAACATATTTTACCACACCTAAGATTGTCTACCACTTAGCATTAACTTAATATGCTAAAAAGAGTCCCTGTTTTTCTTTTCCAACCATCGTAGAAGCTCCCTTCTGTTCTCCCAGATTGATTAGGCCATGCCTAGAAGATACTGTGGTGGTACCCTGCTTTGAGAAAGGGATAATCCTGGGAGTCAGGAATTCTAGAACATAAGCATATAGAGAAAGGTGTATGCATAAGCATAGAGTATATTTCATATAATCAATTAGTTGGTAAGTGAGACACATTTTGAGCATTTAAGGATAAATGCATTATTCTGAGGAGGTTGGATAGTTTTACTGCAGGAAGATGAACAAAACAAAGTGAGCTTCGTAAATATTGATCTCAGTGGAAGCAGACACAGACTCCATACTATGTAAATCTTCATAGGGTCCAAACTTCCCACTAAAAATACAAATTATTTATATTAGAGTATCAGACTAAAAGCAGTAAGATTTCTTACAAAAAATGATTAGGAAAGCCTGAATAAGTCAAAGAAAATAGCACTGTAAAATAATAATTGATTGTATGGCAGGCAGGTTTCCTCTTTGAATCTAAGCATGTAAGCGCTAAGGAATATATTAAGGAAAACTGCTCCATACAAAATTTTCATTTGCCCAAAAATGACAAAGAAGAGACAAGCAGTTACACTTTAACAGTTTAAGGGATGGTATTTCAGGATGCTTCTGTTTGTCATTAGGACAGCACAGTTTGGATCCTAAATTACATGCCTGAGAAATGCTATGGTTGAGTGAGATTAATTCTTTTAATATCACACAATACATTGACATTACAAACTGCATTTGTGTTTGTGTGTTGTTTGAGTAACAGAGGTCTTTACATTACTTTACATATATGTTATATAGAGAAACTATGATTGAACTTTGTCTGTGTGATTAATTGCCCTGATATATTTGAAGGAAGAATCTTTATAAGGAAGCTCCCTTTCCTTCCCATGAATGGAATATTAGGTAAACTCTCCCAAGGTCCCAACATTTAGAAAGCTGTCCATTCCATCTTAGCAACATGTAGTGCCTCTAAGTTGGCGGACACTGATAGCAGCTTCTCCTCCACATTATGGGAATTTAGGAAATGTTTGTCTTTCCTGGTCAAAGTCTAGTATTTAATTGGTTCTCAACAATAAATCAATGAAAATAATATTGACACAGATTTTTTTAAAACTATGAGAAATATCCAAGAAGCACTATATCTTCCCATGTAATAACAGTATGTATATCTCCATAGATACACATAATATACACATTAACAAATAATCCAAGATACATACATATACACACAACACTCACACATACAAGTGATAAAATATTTTTTTCTAGGAAATCAACAGCAACTATTTCAGATATTAAATATAACATAATCAAATATACAAGTGGTCTGGTATAGCTAAATATGTTTCAGTACACATATTGAGCCTTATTCTAATTGATTTATGTATGAATTCCTCATGTAAGTTATTTCTACCCTAAGAAATTATTCAGTGTGGTTAATATTCATGGTAAAAAATGCTGATGGGAAATACAGAGAAAGTAATCTCTTCCTCTGTCAAAGGATTTGCATTTAAGATTAGAAAGCAATAAATAGAACTTTTTTTTTTCCCAAAGATTTTATTTATTTATTTGACAAACGGAGATCACAGAGAAGCAGGCAGAGAGAGAGGAGGAAGCAGGCTCCCTGCTGAGCAGAGAGCCCGATGCGGGGCTCGATCCCAGGACCCTGGGATCATGACCTAAGCCGAAGGCAGAGGCTTCAACCCACTGAGCCACCCAGGTGCCCCAATAAATAGAACTTTTATAGAATAGTCAGAAAATAGCATTATTACAAGAATTATCAACTGAAGTTCAAAATACTAAATTAAACTAACTTGGTCACAATTTTTACAAATTATCCCTCTGTTTAAAAATATTTTTAAAGTAAATATTCATTAATTTTACAAAATTATTGGCATAAATCAATATTAAATCCTGTAACTGATGCTATACTATCTAGAAATAACTAATTTATGCTCTTTTCTCGTTCATATCTATGTAGTGTCTCCACTGATTGGGAACAAATGAATATGTTCACCTAGAATTTTATTATGAAACTGTCTGATCCTAATGCTTGTATCTAAAATAGCATATGGTTACGATCCAGCAATCCTACTTCTAAGTATATATCCAAAGAAAATGAAATCAGTATCTCAAAGAGATATCTGCACTTCCATATTCATTACAGCATTATTCATAATAGCCAAGATATGGAAACAACCTAAATGTCTATAAATGAATGAATGGATAAAGATTTATATATATAAAAGGTAATGTTATTCAGCCAAGAGAAAAAAAGAAATCCTGCCATTTGCTACACATAGATGGGCCCTGAGAGCTTCATGCTAAGTAAGATCAGTCACATAGACAGACACTGTGGAATATCAGTTAAATATGGAATATATAAAAGTCCAACTCATAGAAACCAATTAGCATCATGGTTCCCAGGGGCTGGGTGTTGGAGGAAATGGGGAAATGTTGGTTAAAGGATACAAATTTTCGATTATAAAATCAATAAGTTGTGGGTATTTAATATACAACATGGTGATTATAGTTAGTAAAATTATGCTATGTACTTAAAAGCTGCTAGGAGAGAAGATTTTAAATGTTCTCACCCCAAAAAAGAAATGGTAATTTTGTGAGGTGACAGAGGTTTTAGTCAATGCTATCGTGGTAGTCATTTTACAATATATAAGTGAATCAAATCAATATGTACATCTTACACTTATACAGAGATCTATGTTACTTATATCTCAATAAAACAGGAAAAATAAAATAACATATGGTTAATAAAAATTTAAAATGTAGATTGCTTGCATTCATCAGTTATTATGCATAACATGTGGCCTTAAAAGCACTCATTTATTAATGTAGGTGGTGCATCTTTGCATTCTTATTCAGCATGTGACATCATGATAGAATGATAAAATTCCATTAAATGTAAAATTATGCAAATTTTACTTCATGCTATAAAAATACTGTGATTTACTTAGTCTTTCAAGAATTTAAAATATGTTGAAAAGTAAGTTTTGTTTGAATTAAACTATAATTCAAAATCTAATTCATTTTTTTCTTTTGCTAAATCCTAGATCTCCATGTGAGCCAAGACCCATTTTTAAATCACATTTAAAAAATAGCTAAATTTATGTTATTTCCTAGTTAAGAATGATGTCTACAATATAAGACAATTATCCAAAATGGAAATTGAAAATTTTATGTGCTATTACATTAAACCATTTTAAATGGCTTTCTTAAGAATAATACAAAATAAATTGCAAGCATTAACATGGTATATGAGATATTCAGTGATTTCTCCTCTCCCTTCTTCTCCAACCTTATCTCAAGTCTCCACTTAGCCCCTGCCTCATTCTTTATATCAGGGTCCACAGAGACAACAGTCTTCAGAGGTTCGACAGCTTACCTAAATGTGTGCCCACAGTTGGTTCCTCCTCCTTAACTCCTAAGTGCACCTCTAAATTTACCTGCAGCTGTATAAAAACAGTTTTTGGCATGTTGATAGTATTTCACTCTACACACAGCATCTCTCTCCTTCACTACATGAGCATTAACTATAGCCCCATGGAAGCTAACTGCTGTCTGGTAAGTTCTTTGAGAACAGGAGCCACAACTTATTCTCAAATGGGAATAATACCAGGCACTGGTATGAACTCAACACACATAATAATAAATAAATGAATGCTTCTTTTTTTTTTTTTCCAAAAAAGTTCTTAGATGTCAGGCAGTGCTTTAAGTGATTTCCTATATGAACTCATTTAATCCTGATGACAATCTCTTGAGGTGTGTACTACTATTATCAGTATTTTTAAAATGACGAAATTGAAACAGAGTGAGGCTAATTGACTTGCAGGTCATACAACTAGCAATTTATGAGCCCAGGACAACTGAAACTCGAATCTATGTAATTCACAGCTCCTTGTCAGTGTTCCTCTTAAGTATCAAAGCATAACATCTAACCAATATAAAACATCATTTCCTATAATTTTTAAAAGATCTCAATATCTAATCTGAGTTAACCCCTATTCTGCCTCTACCTGGTTTTCAAAAGAAGCTAAAATTCTCTCTCAAATTAATCAATATTATTTACAAACATACTAGTAAGAAAATATTTGAAATGCAACATTCCTAAACATCATATGATTTGTAAGTATCAGAGTAGATTTCCTTTTGTACCAGAAATTTACTTTAAAAATTTACTTAACATCTTACGAAAAATAAGATGCTCTGTGTAGGTGTTACTAGTTTTTAGAGGTCTCTATTCCTTTAAGAAAAGATTCAATGATTATTTCTGAAAAGTGAATGATATATTATCAATTCTCAATGCATTGTTTAGCTATGTAAATAAAGCCAAAATGTTAGGCTTCTACTACAGATACTGTTAATGGCAGTAGTCTTGGTAAATTTCAGAGAACAAGCCTCAAGTGACACTGCAAGTCCTGTTTCACTCTGTGTGCATCCTGTTTCCTGTCGACAGTGGCTATAACGGGCACATAAACTAAAATTCACACGCTATTTAATTGCAAATGTTCTGTGTCCTTAGCCTTTAGCAGTGGAAATATGCCAGTCTCTTTCTCTTATATAACACCCTGTTTCTATCAGATTTGAGGCAATTTTATCTATCATGAAATTATAAATTGTTAATGTCATTTCTGCATTAATATGTTCCTAATAATCTTTTTTAAAGATTTTATTTATTTATTTGACAGAAAGAGATTCCAAGCAGGCAGAGAGGCAGGCAGAGAGAGAGAGGAGGAAGCAGGCTCCCTGCTGAGCAGAGAGCCAGCTGTGGGGCTTGATCTCAGGACCCTGAGATCATGACCTGAGCCGAAGGCAGAGGCTTAATGCACTGAGCCACCCAGGTGCCCCTGTTCCTAATAATCTTAAATCTAAAGAGTTAAAGTAAAATTATACCACAGTCATCTGATCAGAAAAGCCTACAGTATATATCTAAAATATATTCCATTAAAAACAACTACAAATGCATCATCTAAATAAACTTGAGGAACTATTTAAAAATTTAGGAGTCCTTGGCCAAATCTCAAATGAAAGATGAAATGTCTAAAAACATTATCTAAGTGAATAAGACAAGGTGAAGAGATTTATTTTGTTAGCCAAACCATGTAATTTACTTTTTAATTTAATTTAATTTTTAATTTACTTTTACTCTACTTTTTTACTAACCTAAATTTTCTGTAATCTCATTTCTGTAATCTCATTATTTTAGGTACATGATTTATTTGCCACATTCTTCTGTTCTAAGTGAATCTCAATAAGCAAACAGGACTTTTTATATGTGATGATTATTTAGAGTTTCAATGTCTCTTATTTTTTCTAATAAATGTTATAGTAAATATAAGTTACCAAAATATATAGTAAATATATTTTATGAAAAATTCTGTACCAAAAAGTACAGAAGGGAAATTAAATGAAAAGTTATGACCATACACATATACAATATTTGCCCATTGATGTTGTTTGTGTATCTCACCAAATGCATTATTTTATTTTTCTAAAAGTTACTTTCCAAATATGTTTCCATAAAACACAGTAATCTCTCCAGCATAGAAAAACTCAGTAAAACAATGTACTTTAGGTTTCAGGTAGAAATTTTAGTGTTATAAATATCTTCAAAATAGTCTTCACTTGTATGGAACTGGCATTAATCATAAGTGGTCATACTGTTTCTTGAAGGCTTACATCAGGAATAAAATGTGAAGACATATTAGACTTAATAGGTTTAAGAATTTGATCTGAGAAGTTATGGGGTAATTATCAAGTAACATTTAATGAGCATATCTTAATTTTGTAAAATAAGTTAATTTTAAATTATTTCTTTATTTTATACTTGACAACTACCAGAGATGGGATGAAAAATCAATTTATTTGCACATTTCTCTTTCAGAATTTTCAACACTTTTTCTTTGTAAATTTCTAAGTTCTTGCTTCTTTTTAAGTGTCAAAATTGAGACAATAGTATTTTGCATTGCTCTGAAATATTTAAACAAAAACCATGTTGTTGACAGAAAATAGGAAGATAGATTTGAGAGGTTTTTGACTTATAGGAAGTAGTTTGCAGTTAACTACTAAGGACCTATGAACCTGAATATCTATGTGTACAAAGCTAAATAAAGTGACTAGGTAGATGACATCATACACTTCATGTTCCATTGCCCAAAACATATGCATGTGTCACGATAAATACTGTATATACTTACTTAAAACCATTAATTAAATCATAGTACTTTTTGTTATGACATATTTTTTAATCAGTAGATGCTGAGAGAATCACAACTAGCTTGGTACAAATTTGCATTGATATTATAAAAAGTCTTTGTGTTCAAAATACTTTGGAAATACTGGAAGGCGTGTCACCAAGAGGATAATTATTTATGTGCTTAATTTCAGAGTATTTACTGATCATTTTGGGTGTGATGTAGAGAAAAATGTTAATATGTCACTATAGTAAAAGAACCACTTTCTACCAGGAGTGAGGAGGTGAAGGAGATAAATGGTAGAGACAAAAAAAAAAAAAAAAAAAAAAATCCTTTTCATTCCACATTTACATTTTTACTAGAAACCCAGACTATAATATTCAGGCATCAAAGAGACCATAGAAAAAAACTATTTGAGCAATGAAGTATATGAGGGCACAAAATCACTCTTACTTTCAAAATTATATACTGACATTAAACCAAACTCTCAACTATTAGGAAAATTTAATTTTACCCTCATCCTGTTTTCTGGACTTTTCTTGTTATGAATTATGTGTGGGAGAGAGAGACTAATGGCCATCCAAAGATGTCCAAGCCTCATCCTTAAGAACTTGTGGATATGTGAAATGCCCAAGGGGAATAAGGTAATAGATGGAATTCAGATTGCTAGTCAGCTGACCTTAAAATGTGGCGATTATCATGGATTATCCAGATGCAACCAGTGTAATCACAAGGGTACTTAAACGTGGAAGAGGGAGGTGGAAAAGTCAGTATCAAAGTGATGTCATGAAAAAAAGACTCAACTGGACATTGTAACCTATGGAGCAGGGCTCCGAGCAACTTCCAGAGCTGGAAAAGGCAAGAAAATGGATTTACTCCTAGAGCCCTCAGAAAAAAACACAGCCCTGCTGACACTTTGATCTTAACCCAGTCAGGCACACTTTGGACTTTCGGCCTCCAAAACCCGTAAGAAAATAAATCTGTGTTGCTTTAAGCCACTATGTTTATAGTAATTTGATGCAGCAGCACTAGGAAACTGATAGAGTATGCTAAGGTGTATGCATTTGATTAATATGTAAATTTTCATGAACATAGAAAGAATTAAAGGAAATAACAATGAACTAGGTTAGCCCTCTCCCAACATAACCGCTTAAACATCAAGCATTATTTTTTGATGTAAGGAGAAGAGATGCCCTGCTTTTTCTCAGAAAAGAACATTTGAGACAGTAGGATGAGGCAGAAACCTGGATTGGTGCCTCAGGTTGATGGGAATGAGCAAAGCACTGAGCCAATGCTGTTCAATCTTGGCCATTTCGGGACCACCTGGTCTTTGACTTGATCGTCAGAGCGCTGATTCTACACAGAGATGGGCAGAACAACTTAATGAAACCACATGATTCATAGGCAAGTGTGAGTACTTTATGGGAGATTTTAGGACATTCTGTGGGAGAAGAAATCCCTGGGTAGGAGGAGGTAAAGTTAGAAAGGAAATGATGAATTTGTTCTGGAAAAGACAGTAGAAGCTCTAAGTAACCATAATTTTGTTATTTAAAAGACCTGCAGACTCAAGGGTAGAAAGGGCTAGTCATTTGATTTACATTTGAATTTGATTTCCTTTGTGTATTAATTGAGGAGAAAAAAGAAAGAAAGAAACCTTTGTTCAATAAAGAGAGTTCAGAGAGAGGTTAGCTGATAACTCTGACAGAGCCTCTCAAGGTAAGAGGGTAAGTTCAAGTCCCAGGACTGGTACTCATTTTGTCAGGAGCCCAGTTGTGACAGTACAGTCCAAGTTGGTTAGGCCACAAAAGAGGGACTCCTATAATCAAACTTAATGATAATAAACCAGGGATGTAATTTATGTGTTCAAAGCGAGAGCACTTCTTCCCTGTGTCTTCTGTCGAGAGCACTTCCTTCTCAGCACCAAGGCAACTGAGGTACTTGAAAGCCTGCCTTTCCCTTATGGACAGAGAATAAGAGCCAAGGAAGTAGAAGTCCTGAAAGAATATTTTATCCAGTCATGAAAAACCTTGATGAACCATTCTTCCTCACAAACATAACTTTCTGGTGAGCTGAACACTAATGTCACTTGAAATACTATAGTATTTCTCTCAATTTCTTGGACTTATACTAACTTGAAAAGAAAATGTCAAATTTTAGTGTTTAAAGTGTTAGAGTAAGTAGTTAGTTAGGTTCGAACAGGATGCCTGGAGGGCAACAAGGAAGAAGTTATTGCTAACTATGAGAGTCAGAGGCCTGTCCTGGCAGCAATCCAAAACAAAACCACAAACCAGATCAAACCAGACAGGACCAAGATGGCTGACAAAGCAGGCTAGAAGCCCCTGAGCAAATAAGGAAGAAAATGCACTGTAACCCACATTCGTGGAAGAGAGCACCCTGCTTCCAAGAAATCCCCACCTCAAGTAACGAATATTTCACCCCCTTGTAACAATTATCAGTAAAAGATAGAGACCCAAACCCCAGCACCCAGCTCTCCCATGAGTTCCCTGCTTTCTTATCTCGAGAGTATAATTTCACTTTAATAAACTTTGCTGCTTCTGCTGTTCATCCACTGTGTTTGTCCTTGAATTCTTTCTCATGGCAAGACCAAGACACTTTAGCAATATCTTTCAGATGGTCTGTGTTGAGGCCTCAGGGTCCAAGGTCTCCCCAGTCCAACCAGCAACAAAACCACTTTTATGAACTTATATGAATCATATTTAAACACAAAATTAGGAAAAATGGCTTAAAATATAAAAACACAATTTATCTGTTATATATTATTTTTAGTTTTATTTCCATCCTAAATATAAAACCTGGTCACCTGGAATTTGAGCATCTCTTGCCTCATTAGGAATGCAATTATAAGCAATATTTCAAGTTGGATTTCTAAAGATTGTTTATCTTTCTTTCATTCTCCCTCTTTCTCTCACTAGACACAGTACCTAGACACAGAGGTACTTTAATTATTATAGTAATCCTCAATTTTGGCATCAGCTCTATATCCTAGAGATACTTATATTCTACTATTAAAAAAATAAAGCAAATAAGCAATGCTTAGGGAATGTGAGTATGAAAGTTGCCAGGTTCCATGAGCAGAGTAAAACTAAGACCAAAGAAGGTTTTCATTCAAACTGTTTCTCAGAGGTCATTTCTTTCACACACTTCCTAAGAATGATAACATACTCATCACCGAAGGAAACTTGGAGTCACAGGTGATCACTGATAAATGTCAACACGTCCATTCAAGACCACAAAGGAAATGTAGCAACATCATCAAACAGCGGCCATCTTTACCCTTAAAAAAAAGAGTGGTGTGAGTGAATATATGCATGTGGAGTTGGGAGGGAATTTCATTATAAAAACACTCCAGGACTCTGTGTGAAATGTTCCTGAAATTAAAAATAACAAAATTATGTGGAACTGTCCAACCGAGATTCCTACAACTACAATATATATTTAGTCATTACTGGCCTCCTCTGATTGAGACACTCATCTATAGTAAATGTGAAAGAATCACCACAATCAAGCTAAAACACTTATCCTCCTCTCTAAATAGCTACCATTATGTGTGTGTCTGGGTGTGTGTGTGTGCACAGAAGATTTAAGATCTATCCTCTTAGCATATTTAAAGCATACAATGCAGTTTTGTTAACTATTATCGCCATGCTGTTCTTTAGATCTCCAGAACTCATTCATCTTGTATAACTGAAAAGTTGTACTTTTTGGAGGTCTAATGCAAGTAACTGAATTATAGACTTCATTTAGATTTACCCAATATTTCCATAAATACCTCTATTAGTTTGTTTGATTTTCCCTTATCCAATGACTAAGACTTAGCATAACTTCATATATTTATATCCCACTTGCATTTACAGCTTCTGCCATTTTTCCTTCAATTTTTGGTCTTACTCTTTTTGATTTTTAGGAGCTCTTTAAATATTAGGCTACTTTTATTAGATATTAATTTTCTCTACTCTTTAAGTCTACTTCTAAACCTCAGATTTTTTTCTTTCAGTCTATCAAAAAATGCAGCAATTGCATTTTTTAAACTGAAAACTTTATAATTTTTTAAGTATGGTCTTCTTCCCTTTGTTATGTGACTTTCTTAGTCATTGATATTTATTTTTTTGTCTGTGTCATTGTTTAAATTAATTAGTCTAGCACTGGATTGGTGGGCAGGGGCACTGTTTATATATTACTGAGCTTTTATTAAGACTGTGTCTAATCTTTAAACTAAAAATAAAGTCTATTTGTATTTCATGAGTGTTTTAAAGTTTTGCCCCAGATGCATTTAACGTATTTTTTTTTTATCATTTTATGCTACATTTCAAAAGGGGAAATAAGGTCTAGGATATTTTTCTTGTAAATCAACTATAAATGAGAATGTTAGAAATTGTATCACAGTAGTAAAGCATATATAAATACTATACATCAAAAATGAATTATTTAAAAAATAAGGACCAAGGATAATAAAGTGTGGCAAAACATTGCTAATTTTGAAATTGAGGATTAAGGTACATAGAAAATTATGATATTCTGTCTACTTTCAAATGACGGTGAACATTGTATGTTTCTTTCCAAGATTTTTTTTTTTATCAGCAAAAAAATTTCAGTAATTTAAAAATTTCTTTTCAGTATTTGTTGATATCTAATAATTTTTTGCTTTCCATAATGATAGTTGAGAAACTAAGTGCATTTTCCTTCTTAAAAAGCTTGCAAACAGCAACTAATTTGAATGAGCTATCAACTAATTCAAATGAGTACCAATGACAAAAGCTAGATCTATTGTACATCAAAAAAAAAAAAAACCTGTGGTTACCACACAGTAAGAAAAATATAAATATACATGAGCTTATACTGATAGAATAAGTTGCTGAATAAAAAAATGGCTGAGAAGAGAGAAATCTTCCTTACAAAAGAATTAGAAATAATTTCTGTAGATACTCCCTCCTCCAGGAGATAGAACTTAATTCTGTGCCCTCCCACTTGAGCGTGGGCTAAACTAGTGACTTGCTTCCTAAGATTAGAGCTTATAAAGGTTAGAAAAATAACTTTAGAAACTTTAGAAAAATATGACAAACACTAATTCAGCCACGTGAACGAGGTTAGAATCACCAATGCAAGTTATACTGATAGTATGTACCCACTAATATATTACAATGAATAGGTATTCCATTTCTGTGGTATTCTTTTTCTAAACTCATCCTGTTTAGTCATGATAAAAAACATCAAACAAACCGAAAATGAGAGATATTCTGCAAAATACCTTACCAGTGTTCCTCGAAACTTCCAAAGTCATGAAAAACAAGGAAAGACTGAGATACTGTTATGGACAGAGGCAACTAATCAGACATGACTAGTAAATGCAACAAGGAAAAAATAAAATTAAAAAAAAAATAAGTGCAATGTGGAATTCTCAACAGGATCTTGGAACAGAAAAAATAAATGACATTAGTGGAAAAAAGTGAAATCCAGATAAAATCTAGTTTAGTTCATTGTATAGGAACCAACAGTGATTTCTTAGATTTGACAAATATACCATGGTTATGTAAGATGTTAACAATAGTGGAAACTGGAGAAAGAATATATGGGGAACTCCTATACTATCTTTGCAACATTTCTACAAATCTATGATTCTTTCAAAATAAAATGTTTATTAAAAATAAATTAAATATTCAATCATATTTAAAAACTTACAATATATTCTTGAGTCCTAGTAAAATTAACAGTTAAGGATCAGAAATAAGCCCTTTATGGGTCTGCAGATGGGGAAGAACACTATCAAACTATGTAATAGTAGAACATACAAAGTGGGAGACTTGTGGGAGAAACAAGGGGCTAGATGAGACGCAGACTAATGGTAGCTTTTTGTCTCTGGCTTTTTAAATCCAGTTGCAGTTTAAAGCTCCAGTTGGAAGAGAAAAAGGAACCTTATCGGAGGCTAGTAAAGTCACAAGCAAAGAGGGATGCTGGACATGGGAAAAGAGTTGAGCATTTTCCAAGCTAAAAGCTTTTAGTCACTTGCAGATGAGCTTAGAGAAGACCCGGGAGCTATAAAAATCATATTCCAGTTTCAACTCTGCCAGTAATATGCTGACAGTGAGCAAGTCGTTAATTTTTTCTCATTCTTGGTTCTTTCGACTATGGGTTGAAATCCACCCCTGACTTACTTTGATTCTATGAATTTACAAAGACAAGTCTTTCAATCCCTTTGGATATGTTACATGAAGTTTTATATTTGACAATGACATAAAAATTAAAATATATTGCAATCCTAAAAGGAAAAAAACATAGATTCAGTCTATAAAAGTTTAAATTCTTATTTTGGCAAGTCCTTGGACATGGTACAAGCTAATTTATCATACAATTACAGTGTCGGCAGTTTTGACCATAGATAGTTATGCTTTTAATTCCTGAAGTATTCATCATGTTTGCTATAATAATACCTGAAAGTATCATTCATAAGCAGAGGATATGTTGAACTGCACCATGAATGTGCAATCAGCAGGATTGAGATGGTGGGGAAAATTATAGCTCAGTTTTTCAACAGATAAATTGTAAGGAAAAGAAGGGGATTGATGAGGGACCTAGTAAAAGAAACTTAGAAGTCATAGTAAGTTGAAAAAGGGAGAGAATAAATATAATATCAAAGGATACATATCTAAGTTATAAAGTTAAAAATGAAGCGATCTTTTTGAAATTCAGGAAAATAGTTACCCATGAGAAGATAGAGGATTGGTAATTGTGGTGGGACACATGGGTGGGGCTTCTGGGTTCCTGGTGAAGTACTCTTTTTTTTATCTGAATAGTGATTACAAGGGTGTTAACCTTTTGATAATTTTTATGACATGCATTTGTTTTGTGTGGTTTTCATCATATTTTTCTGTGTATTACAATGTGTAATAAAATGTTCATGTGTTACTAACAGAGTGCTATGTGCTACACTTACAAAAATAGGTAAGAAAATCTCCTATGGTCAGATGCTAGAATCCAATAAAAAAAAATACAGGATTCCTTGGTGGCTCAGTCAGTTAAGAGTCTGCCTTTGGCTCGGGTCAAAATCCCAGGGCTCTGGGATCTGCTGCTTAGCAGGAGCCTGCTTCTCCCTCTCTTTCTGTCCTTCCCTGCCTCTGCTCTTGCTCTCTGTCTCTGTCTCTCTGTCTCTCAAATAAATAAATAAAATTGTTTTTAAAAATGCAAGTGACAGAATCATGCAATTCCTATTATAAAATGATGTATTAGACACAGTGGAGCCTAATGAATGGGGTATTCAGTTTTGCCTAGCAAAGCTATGAATACTTTGAAGAAGAAATAATATGATGCTTAAACTTAACACTTAAAGATTAATCACTTGGTTAATGAACAAGAGGCTGGAGCCATCTAGAAGAAAAGGCTGAATATTCTGTTGAAAGATGTTTTCAAAAAGGTAAAATCATGATTCTTATATAAATGTAAAATAAATATATATGTAAGATTTTATTTAACTCACTATTTAATAAGGGAATCAGTAAAATGGTATGGAGGTTCAAAAGAAAATTCAAAACACACACATATACTGGTCATGAGGAATGCAAAAATGAATTTACACATAGGTACAAAATTCATCAGTATCTGCAGGGCAATAATAATAATAGGTCTAATTTGCATTTATGTGAACAGGAATCACAGGCATTACTATCAGGGTTGAACAGTTTATAGAATTATACTTCAAAGACAATGAGAAGGGACGATAACTGTGAAGGTTGAACTGGAGAGGCCACTCAGAAATCTTTTTCTTTATTTTAAAGTCTTTAACTATTTTACCTGACAATATAAAGACAAGGTGTTGTACAACAGCATGATCAAATCTAAGAATGGCAATAGTGCTCTATATCTGGGGCTAAAAGAACAAAAGGGATGGGGTAAGGAGTGAGGTTGGAAAGATGGGCAAGGCCCCTATAATGAAGTTAAATGACACCTTTTATTTTATTTTATTTGGCATTGGGGATAGGCAGAGAGAAATGTGGATGGCCCTGGTGGTCATTTCCTCTTTTTCTGTAGTTTAGGAGTAATTGAGCATTGCAGTTGTGTTAGTTCAATAGAAGAGTGTAGAAAACTATGGGGATTCTCCCCTTCTAATAAGAGCATTCCTCAATGGGTGCACTCCCACTGATACACAGATGCTCTCTGTCCTCCTTTCCTTATAAATACTTTGAGTGATTGAGGTAAAGTCTCCATCTTGGAGCTCTTCCATGAAGTTGTCAAGGGCCACTATGTCCATAGCAAGCTTGCTTTTAGGTGGAATAATGCAAATGTGGAAGATCCCATGCACTTTGCTGCTTCTCCGCCTATGAATTTCCTCAATAAAACATAAATAATATTTCCACTGAGGATCTTAGGAATGTTTGTATCTTTTCCACCTTTGCATTAAGGGTAGCCAACAAATTTGTTTTCTGTTTGATTTTTTTATTGTTATTTCTAGTAATAGAAATCTTTGGATTTTCCAGTTAGTAAAATCAGGTAGAATATTGGAAGAACTAATGTGATCCAGTATTTACATTGGGCTGCTGGGTTGAAAAATCACCAAATTACTATGATTGTAATAGTTGGAGATAATTATGGAAAAGGAGATTTGATTAGTTTTCTAGTATATAAGTTCTTGTTGAATTCCCTTACTTGGCGATATTTATACAGTTTACTCTTAAAATGGCTAGTAAAATAGTATGTCAATTTTTACTATTTGACCAGTAGTAGCACATGGATGTTTTTTAGGTAAAAATCAAACACTTAGACTTTCAGGTAGAATTAATTTAGCAAATAGTCCTTTATTTGAGAGACATATTTGGCTTATACATTGATATTTTTCAGTCAATCCAGAGACAATTCTGTTTCCCACTTATTTCAATCTCCTGTTTTTCCTTACAGTTTACCTTCTGAAGAACTGGGCTGCAGTTTCCCCCAGTCTGGATCTCACTGACAGCACATTCATGGTGTAGTTCACCATGTTCTCTCATTCCTGCTAGTTGGCGGCTGGGTTCAGAGACTGGATCAAACTCTGATTTGATCTCTTTGGAAAACTAGAAGTAGAGTATGGAAAGGCTATAAGAAGTCCATAATGTTTATCTCTTTATGTGATTTTAGTAACCGCTGAAGCATAATGCCTATATCTAATTATTTGTTTGAAAAGTTGAGATTTTGATGCTATTATTTCACTTTTATTTTTTAGAATACTTTTAAAAGAAATACTTGCTTTTATCTACTGGTTGGTTACTTGTGGTAGAATTAATAGGAAGGGCAAGATAACTGTTCAATTCTTTCCTTTATTAGTAAGTTTTCATGATAAAGCGTTGATTTCTAAAATCTTCTGAACATAGACAATTCGTTTTAAACAACACTATGTATCCCACTGATATAAATAAGTTTGATCTGTACAATCCATTCTAATTATTAAAATTATTGAAATTTGAATGGTCTCATTTTGCTTAGTGGAAGACTTGCAATGTCAGCCCTTGAATATCTTTTGAATTGACTCCATTAGTCTTTGATAGCTTTCTTGCTAACTAATATGACAAGATGGACCAGGCGAGGCTTACACATCTCCTATCTCAGACCTCAGCAATATCTCTACTAAATTTAGGTTGCTATTAGAGAAAAATGACATTTCAAGACTATAATCTGGGTCTTATTGCTAATGAATTAATAATTATATTGAGGTCTTTAAAGTATAAAGAGGTAAAAAATATTAACAGGTAGGAAAAATATATATCCTATCTTTATAAAAGACTAGAAACTATGGACAACCAGTATCAACTTGCTAAATTTATAGTGATACTTGCAATCAAATTTCAAGACCACAGAAATTTTAATTAAACTCTTTCCAAATGCAACTGTGTGCCCCTTATTTCACCCTATGAATTCAGTTTCTCATTGTGACAGGGAATGATAAATTAGAACATCCACTAATTAACCATTTTTAAAATTATTCTCAAAATAATACTACCTCCACTGTGATTGCTGAATTAAATAAAGCTAAAAAATCTTCCTTGAATCCAAGTTCATTCTAAAAGTACAAGAAAACTAATTTCACAACAGAAGTGTATCAAGAGAAAATAAACAAGAAATGTACCAAGTTTAAATTCCATATGGAGTTATAATAAGGAGAATAAGGAATACAACTATGTTATATATTGTGTAAGTTCACAAGAGATAAGTATGAAACCCAGCCTCATTTTATTTATTTCTATTTATTTACTTTTAAAAGGTTTATTTATTTATTTATTTATTTGAGAGAAAAGGAGAAAGAGAGAGAGAGAAAGCTTAAGTTGGGGGATGGGTAGAGGGAGGGAATCTCAAGGAGACTCCCTGCTGAGCACAGAGCCAGAAGACAAGGAACTCAGTCTCACAACCCTGCCTGAGATCATGACCTGATCTAAAACCAAGAGTTGGATGCTTAACCAACTGAGCCAACCAGGCACCCCTGAAACTCAGCCTCATTTTAATGGGCCTCAATTTTTCCTAATGCAAAGAAAAAGAAGAGAAGAATTCCAACTTTTTATACCAAAGTTATAAACTAATATTAGATTGGAAAATAAATTAGAGCATAACAATTTTAAAAGGGTGGTAGAAACTAATACTATTTATAAAGAATCTATTTATTGATAAATTAAGAAAACTGATTTAAAAATCTGTGAATAATTCTATGAGCAATAATAGCAATAATAGAATTCAATAAGATAACTGGACATATACATCTCAGGTAAAAGATGGCAATGATCATGATGGATTAGCTATCAAACATGTTACTTTCTGCCATAACAAACTAGAAAACTGAAAAAAATGTAATACAACTGTTTTTAGGCACTGAAAAATCTGTAATCCATTAACAGATGAGAGAGAGATGAAGTGAGCCATACAGCTTCAACCACTTTCTTAAAAGACTTCAGTGCAGGGAAGAAGTATCAGTCTCATTTAGAGACTGAGAGGTTTACAGGGTACTCCTTAAATAGAGAAAAAAAGTACTATTTTAAGTTGAGAAAATAGTGACAGCAAGAGGACTTTTTTTTTGCAAAGTTGCGAATTTGCAAGACAAAGTATTAGAGTTCAAGAAATTTGTGCAAGGTTACCTTTGAGTCTGGCTTAATACCAAGCAGCTCACATGCAGGATAAAACTCCATGAGTATTGGCAAAGAATACTTACCATAAGATATAAGTTAATAATTTTTGGAGATCACACAGGGCTGAGGACATTCAATTTCTTAATATTCAAATATAGGAAAGTTTTAATGAAGACCCTGGTAATTCATTATAAATTAGGATTCATCATACTTTAATAATTAAGGCTAGTCTATGTCCACGATACCAAAGTTTAAATAAAAGTCTTTAAAGACAAAGTTGATACTTAAATAACTGCTGGTCAGTTTCAACTCCATCATCATTAAATGAAGACTAACAAAATCCTGATATTTAATATCATGAAATTCAAATGTCTGGCATCCAATAAAGTGTTATTAGACATCTGATGGATTGGGAAAATGTGTTATCATCAGGAAGAAAATCCTATATGAAAGCAGACCCAAGAACACAGAGATGAAATTTTCAGAAAAGAGCTTCAGTATAGGTATTTTCAATATGTTCAAGTAATACATAAAAAAGAAGATAAAAAAATTCACTGATCTTTTCTTGCCACAGTGCCTTGTTTTAAGCTTAAAACAAATAAGGCACTGAGATAAGAAAGGATCAGTGAATATTCTTGAAGACACTGCAATGAAAAGTGTCTGAGAAATAGAGAGAAAAGAAGCAAAAAATTGAATATTTCCTAAGTGACCAGTGAAGCAGTGTCAAGGGGTCAAACATATTTGTAATTTGAGTCTCTGAAGTTGAGATAAATGGCAACAAAGTGGAGAGCTAATACCCAAAAGTTTCTAACTTTGACAAAACCTATAAACCCACAAATCCAAAAACTCAATAAATCCCAAGTAGAATTAACACCTTTCATATATTAACCAAATCTTTAAAAATCAAAGATAAAGAAGAAATCTGAAAAGTGGTCACACTCTTATATTAAAATGGAAGTCTATTAAACAAATTACCAGTGACTTCTCAACAGGAGAAATGGCGGCCAGAAGACAACAATGCAACATCTTGAAAATTGCTGAAGATTAAAAAAAAAAAAAAAAAAAAAAGAAGCAACTGTCAATCTAGAATTCTATCCTGTGAAAATGTCCTTCAAACTGAAGAGGAAAAAAAAATTTAAAGAAATATTTTCAGAATATCAAGAGCTAAGCAAATGTGTTTTCAGCAGACCTTCATTTCAGAAAATGTTAAAGGTCATAAAGCTAAAGGACAATGTTCCAGATGGACTTGTGCACTTCTGCACAAAGTGAAGAAAGCTGGAAATGTTAAATATGTAGGTAAATTTAAAAGACAATTTGTTCTCATTTCAAATATGTATTTAAGAGATAATTGCACCCGAAAGTGATTATTAGCTGGTCACCCTGCAGCATCCACCTGTTTTCTTCCTCTCCAGTTTCCACCTCTTTGCATACACAAAGAGTAAATACACACATCTTCTAATTCTTTTTTACACCTTTATGCAGGCCTTTATTGCAGTTTCCTTGCGTCCATATTTTCACAATATCTCTTTCGATAGTTCTGTCAGCTTGCAGGTAGCATACCTTGCACACAATTTCAACCAATCTTATGAAAAGCATCACTAAGTTTCTGTCTCTCCTCTGGATATGGTATTTCAAATATAGTCTTTTTACAGTCAATTTTCAGCTAAGGTGAATTTAAAAATGTTCAAAGTGAAAGTTATAGAATCAGGAGTGAGTGTGTATAAATATATACTAAATATTCTTTAATTTCAATTCTGCAAATGTTTTGAGCTCCTAGGTGGTCTCCGTGCAACTACTTTCTTGAAAAGTGTCTTGAAACTACTTTCTTGAAATCAATAACTTGAACAGGCTAAAAATAAAACAGATTTCTTTTACATTTGTTAACTTGTTTTTTAATATGTACAATTTTAGAGGAATTGAAGTATTCACTACTGGAGATCAAAGTTATCTTATAAAGACTAAATCACATGCTCTGGTTATCAAAGGCTCTAATAATTCCAGATCTTCTATTCCACTGACCTCCAGGACTTTGCAAGAATAAATCACTTAATATCTATCATTCTTGGTTTCCTTTTCTATAAAATGTGAATTATGGACTACATCAGTATTTCTTAGATATTAGAGTTGTCATGAAACAGTAAAAGAAGCAGAGGCTGAACCAAATTCAGGTTGCCATTTCTTTTTTAATAAGGACATAAAATAACAAACATACAAACTGCTATCTCTAGTTACAATATTTCATCAAAAAGAACATTGTAACAATAAAAAAGAAAGGCAAATTCAAAATAATGAATTCCTTCATATAAATATATATGTAGTTTAAGAAAAAAATTTACAGGGCTCTTGGGTGGCTCAGTCAGTTGAGCGTCTGACTCTCTATTTCAGCTCAGGTCATAATCTCAGTGTCCTGGGATAGAGCCCCAGGGTGGGTCTGCATTTGAGCCGGGAGTCTGTTTGAGGATTCTCTCTCTCCTTCTCATTCTGATCCTATCCCCACTCACATGCACCTCTCTCTCTCCCTCTCAAATAAATAAATCCTAAAAAAAGTAAAAGAAAAAAGAAAAGAAAAAATTACGTATTATCTTTTTTCCCCATTTTCACCATGGACTGATAAAAATTTCTTAAATGTCTAAAATCATTCCATGAACCTGTGCTTAAAAATTATTGAATGAAATGATTTCTACTGTCTCTTTCAACTATAAAACTCCATCTATATCCTTACTTTGATACAATATGTTAAGCAAATGTAACTTACATTCCATTCCATTGTGTCAATTAAATGTAATTTACTTAATTCATTGTAATTAAAATAAGTTTAAAAAATTTAGGAACAAGGGGAAATATCTCCTAGTGTTCAATGTAATTCTTCACCACAACATATTTAAATACATACTATACACATTTAAGAACTTTTTAGGGGTGGGTGGATGGCTCAGCCGGTTAAGCGTCTGCCTTCAGCTCAGGTCAGGCTCCCAGGGTCCTGGGATAGAGCTCTGCATTAGGCTTCCTGCTCAGTGGAGAGCCTGCTTCACTCTCTCCTTCTGCCCCTCCGCCTGCTCATGCTTGCTCTTTCTGTGTCTCTTTGTCAAATAAATAAATAAAATCTTTTAAAAAAACTTTTTTTAAGTTCCTGTGGGAAATGACAGTGTCATTTGGGTCTACTAAAGCATCATTCTGGTTGCACAAACTAGAAAGAGAAGTTGCACTGTTGTAATACCCGTCTTTATCTTAGAGACCAAGAGTCATTTTGCAAATTTGTAGTATCATTTCCCTAAACAACTTAGGACCAAATTGTACTTCTGTTCCTCAGTTCTACTTTTTTGTGGAGAGAGAAACACAGCTCTTGACTCTATTTTTACTTTATTTTTTTAAGCACTGCTGACAGAGTTAAGATAACTTTTTATTATACCATGTATAACTATGAAATAGCATTAATAGGGGAAGGATGTAATAAATTAAACATTTCTTCATTTTAGAGAGAGAAGATGGAAACATCATTGGTTTTCTTTCCTCAATTAAATATGTGTGAATCAAAAGAAAAAGCTTTTTTCAAGTTAATACATGGTTCAGGAAAAGAAGAAACAAGCAAAGAAGCGAAAATCAGGTAAAAATCGTAATTTTTAAAATCAGTTTTATACTTTTAAAAACATGATTGATGTTGAATATTTGTTAGCACTTATTTTTAAAGTATGTGGTTGAAAATATATTGAATGTAGTGTTACAACTGGGAAAAAAGTCTCTGTTTATTAGGAGTAAACATCTGTTAAATCTAAAGTGTTGGGTTTTGTTTTAAGATTTTATTTATTTATTTGGTGGAAAGAGAGAGAGAGAGAGCATGACCAGGGAGAAGGGCAGAAGGAGGGGCAGAGGGAAAAGTAGATCCTCCCCAACCCCCCACCAAGCAGGGACCCTGATGTAAGGCTAGATCTTATGACATCCGGATCATGACCTGAGCCCAAGACAGATGATTAACCAACTAAGCCATCCAGGCTCCCCTAAAATGTTTTTCTTTTTGAAAAAGTGCAACAATTTTAACCACACAGAACAACTAGTGACAATCTTAATTGAAATATAATCTCAAATACTTTACAATCACTGAGGGGAAAAAAGCAAAATATATTTCACATATGCTATCCTAATTCCTCTGCAAATTGAATGAAATTCACTAGGAAAACCATTGTGAGTGTGTGTGTGGGGGGGTGAATGTGGGCGAGAAGGGGTGTTCAGATGATTACCAATCCCAAATTTATTTGACAGTTAGAAGGAAAAATTTTAATTGTCATCCACATTGTCCTGAAGCTAACACTTTTTCATTTTCAGAGCTAAGGAAAAAAGAAATAGGTTAAGTCTTCTTGTGCAGAAACCTGAGTTTCATGAAGAAACCCACTCCAATAGATCTGGGCAATTGGCCAAAGAAACAAGGTGAATAACTTTTAATTATTTGAGGGAAGATTTTGCTGATTCTATCATTAAAGGTTTAAGAAAGAGGAAATTAGGGATTTCCATTTTATTGGAAATTACACAGTAATATAAGGAAGGTTAGAGATCTCATTTCAAAAAACTAGGAATATTCCATAAAATTAAAACACTTTAATGGCTTAAATTAAATAACCTTATAAAAATTTAAAGGTGTGCTTTTAAAATTATATACCTGTCAATTTTAAATGATATATTTTACTCCTTATAAACTGATGAAATACTCATTAATTTAAGAGTTTCACAACATAATATTGTCATAGAGGAGAGCTATTCATTTCCTCCCTTAGTAGTTTGAAAAAATGCCTCTAGGTATAAAAGCAAAAAGCATGAAAAGGGATATTTTGTCATTTTTAGCCATTCAAACAGAAAATGAAGTGGTCTTATGTACTTATATACTTAAATACTAAAATACAAATTTTTCCAATAATGAAATGACAAATATATTCAACCTTTTAAATTGTAACTGTAAAATATTTGTTGTATTGCAAGTTTTTAAACATATTTCTTATCCCTTTAGAACCTCAGTAGCCAAACTTCCTGTGTCTGTTTAAAAAAAAAAAATTTGTTGCATGTTGTATTAAGAGCTTCAAGGAAATTGCAGTTAAAAAAAAAGTTTGGCTAAAAGTTACTGTTAGTTTAGGTTCTTCTATTTGCTGAATTAAACTGGATATGCAGAGATGAATAAAGAAAAAAATAAAAAGATAATTGACCTGATTTCTTTTTCTTTGTTCTTAACCTGACACATGATTAATTTTAAATAAAATAATTTATACACTCAGGAGAAAATACTTAATGTTATTTTAACATATTGTTTGATAGGCAAAATCAATAAAAAAGTTGACAAATGTTTTTGAAGTTTCCAATGTAAATACAACTTTCTTTACATAGTAATAAAAGAAGAAACCCTATGACTGAAAAGAGCAGTGTTAAACAGTGTATTAGAGCAGATCCAGAAACAGACTTTCTGCATATTCCATTACAAACATTTTGTTTCTTGAACAGAGTCTCCCCTGAAGAAGCAGTGATATGGGGTGAATCATTTGACAAACTGCTTTCCCATAAAGGTTAGTGGTGTTTTTCCCCAAATGCTTTACATTTTAATGGATAATTACGCAAAGTGTGCACATAACTATACAAAACAGGCTGTCATAAAAATGTAGTCTGATTAGTAATTTACAGCAATCTGAGTTTCTGATCAAGAGAAATAACTAAATAATAGAATAGTAAACAAATGGAAATTTTAAAAAATATTCTGATTTTACTAAAAATACTTATTGTGGTTGAAATATTACCTCTTTGTGTTGTGATTAATAGTTTCAAATTTTTTAATTTATTGATTGTTTTAATGAGATCCTTCATTTTAAAATACCTGATTACACATGTTAATTTTATTGATCTAAAATTTAAAGTAGTTCTTTCATTGGAAATTCAGGTAACCATCATGAAAATAGTTTTTTTTTCAAATTTTGTAAATATTTCACTCTTCATATCAATCATCTATTTTTAAAGCAGAATTTTGTAGAAGAGCTGAGAATCAGGTAGGTATTTAAGATGGAGCTTTTTAGGTGAGGTGGAAGATGAGAGAACAAATATTGAGTCCTTATTTGACTGATCAACACTGATAAGCCATGATTCAGGACGGGCTTCCTAGATTGTTTCTCTCTCTCTCTCTCTCTCCTTTTTTTTTTTTTTTAATTAATTTGACAGTTTATTATAAGGAAGCAAATGTCTTTTCATCTCTGGAGAATCAAACCCATTACATCACTGGATAAATATTAAGTGTTTAAATAATATAAACAAATTTATTTCTAGGAAAAGTTTAGCCCACTGTTCATTTGAGATCTGAGCTCTGATTCTCTTGTGCTACATAATGGTTTCATAGTCTTAGTTAATCTTCCTACTTTCTCTGACTTTCAGCTTCTTCAACTGTAAATGGAGATAACAATGTCTTTAGTTCCAATAGGAATGGTTTTCTCTCAGGATTAAGTGAGATGATGAATAAGAAACCAATAACTTACCGTACACAAAGTGTAAATTATTACTTCTATTATGAAAAATAATAATTATCAGCAATAAATTTATTTTTTTGAAGATTTTACTTATTTATTTGACAGAGAATTAGAGAGAGCATAAATAGGCTGAGCGGCAGGCAGAGGGAGAGGAAGAAACAGGCTCTTCACTGAGCAGGAAGCCTGATCCAGGACTCTATCCCAGGACCCTGAGATCAGGACCTGAGCCAAAGGCAACCCCTTAACCAACTGAGCCACCCAGGCACCCCTCAACATAAATTTAATAATCTTTTCCTATTTTCCAGTTAATTCCCAACTGGGTGAAATCACTTACAAGGTAAAATTTCAATTAAAAGAAAGATATAAGCTGTATTTATTTATTGAACTTAATAAATTGGTACATAATAATTTCATCCTACTCTCATGACCCATACAGAGAGAAGAAAGATTCAGCGAGGGTAATTAGCCCTACAGAAAAATTTCCCCCGGCATTCTGTAATCATTCTGTATTACAAGTAGTCAAAACTGAATGGAAAAAATTAAATCTGCTTCCCTCTCTCTCTTCTCTGCTGGTGGAAATATTAAAGAACTGTAAAATACCAGCAATTTGAATCATGAGGGTTCAACATGATAATGAAAGTCAGCTCCACTGACCCACTTGGACATTATTATCATTGCTCTTGATCAAAGTGCTAATTAAATTATATTGAATTCACAAAAAAATTATGTTACTAGTATCCTTTTAATCAATCCCCCCAAAATCCAATTATTTTTAATTGCAAAGCTTATTGTACTATTAAATTATAAAGCATAAAATAATCAGTTAAAAAAGTCTTTTGGTTGCAATGGTTAAATTCAGTTCATTTCTACTGTCTTGACTCCAGGCAAACAAAAAAAGGAAGGAAAGATCTTATACTCATTAATACACACACACACACACACACACACACACACACACACAGGCACTTCAAGAAAGACTTTATCAAATTTTACAAAATTCCCCTGTGGTTAAATGAGTAAGTTTCTTAAATTCTGTATGTCATGTCTATATAAAGGAAAAGGAAATTGTATTAAATTTAGCCAAATGGGAAATGCAGTGATAAATCAAACTAAATTCAAATCAAAATACAATAGAAATTTGATTATTATTTTGACAAAAATGGCTGATATTAAAAGCAATGTATGCAGGCGCCTGGGTGGCTCAGTGGGTTAAAGCCTCTGCCTTCAGCTCAGGTCATGATCTCAGGGTGCTGGGATCGAGGCCCGCATCCGGCTCTCTGCTCAGCGGGGAGCCTGCTTCCCCTTCTCTCTCTGCCTGCCTCTCTGCCTGCTTGTGATCTCTCTCTCTCTCTGTCAAATAAATAAATAAAATCTTAAAAAAAAAAGTTTTAAAAGCAATGTATGCTAACTATTAGCAACTTTAGAAATGGAACCACAGACTAGATGGTTCTTACTCTAGATTTTAGGGGATTTAATCAAAATTCACTAGCTGGACAAGGAGAGAGACCATCCAAGTGCAGAACCAACATAAGCATGGGGAATTAACCAGTACAATTTATTTAGGGAATTAAAAATAAAGTAATTCTTCGTTGTGTAACAATTTGAAAAAGAAAGGGAGGCTTAGGGTGACAGGCAATAGACAGATGAGACTAAAACAGAAAGAGCATGGTTTTAGCTATATTCCACAGAAGTGACAGAATCCATGGAGTGTTTTGATAATCTGGCTATTTTATCCAAATTTCATCCTTCAAATGTAGCTTAGCTCTTTTAAAAATTAAAAAAAAAACACAGAAGATAAAATCCAAGAAAATCTAAACAAAGTATGGACTTTAGTTAATAAATGCGTATCAGTATTTGTTTATCAATTATAACACGTACTTTGCCCATATGAGATGTTGTTAATAGGAGGAACCTTGGTTGTAGGGTATAAGGAAACTGCACTGTCTTCATAACTTTTCCATAAATCTAAGTCTATTCTAAAATAAACTGTTCCTCTTGTTTCTATGCAGATATTAGCATACATCCTTATTTATTGACAAATTTGTCTGAAATTGTGAAATGAATCATAAAAATTTATAATTTAATTACACATACAAAATCAATGATTTCTGAATGCTATATCAGATTATATATGATTCATAATCACCAATTTCAAATTTAGTTATCAGTCTTCTTATTAATTGACCTTATAAAAGTAAATGTTACCAGTATAAAGTTAGCAAATCAATTCTAGCGGTATTATATGTATGTGTATATTGTGTGTTTGTATACATATATGTATATGGTTCCACATAAGATATCTTTGAAAGTAAAATAATTCTGCTCACTAATATATGTTTGAAAATAATTAGCTAAATAGTTTTAAAAATGCTATGTAACTTGCAATGTATTGTGTAACCTTTTAAAAATTATTAAAAGAGATTATATGGATGTGTTTCAGGATTTCAACAGGCAGAAGAAAAAATAATTCCTGAGCTGAGAAAAAGGCAGGAAAATGTCTAGAGAAATAAGAGATTTTGATATAACTTGGAAAATAAACCAGTTCACTTTCACTGGGGCAGACTAGTGAACAAACACATTGGAAAGTCAAGTTGGTGACAAAGTTCAGAAAGTTTGTTAGAAAACTGATGGACAGAAAAGTAGAATTCTATACATGTAATATGGACTACCTACAAGATTGTTACAAATATAAAAGCTAACCTCAAAGTAAGGGCTATTTTGGAAAGAAAACGGATGAACTTGGTGACTGATCGAATGTGTGTGTGTATTGTGAAGTGAGATGATGAAGAGATGAAGAAAAAGGATGAGCCAAAAATCTCTAGATTTTATTCCATATTAATAGGGAGATGACAGTGCCTTTTACAGATGAGAAAAAGAAGTGGGAGCACAAGATTTGTGAGAAGATAACAGGTCAGAGTTTGAACTTATTTAGTTGCTGGTAAACTTTATTGAAAGTTTTGCAGGGTTTTATAGGGACACACCTAGAATATTTAAGAGTACTTGATTATAAATAGAGATTTTCTAACCATCACATCTTCAATCAGTTAACTAAAGATGTGTGAAAGAGGATGTTATTTCCTGCAGGGAGCCTCAGTAAGAAAATATTCCAACTACTACATAACTGTACATTTTCTGGTCATTGCAAATAATTCCAATTTTTTTACCTTTTCATTAATGAATATTTGCTTGGACTTTTTTGCAACCTGTATTGTGGTTCTACTAAACTTGATTCTGAGAATAATTCATAATGATGAGGGAAGTAGGATATGTAAGTCATGGCTCCCCCTTGCTTTAAAAATATAAACCGATTATACTGTGGAAAATACTTACTACTGACTTTGAATAAAGCCTGCAAGGAAATGAGTACTTCACTTTTGCAGAAGGAAATGAGTACTTCTCCTTACACGTTTTACCTTGTGGCTTTTCAGCTTGCTCTTCCCAATTTTCAGTTACTGATTTTCTGCAAGATAAAGGATTCCAGTGTTCTGCAAAGTTAAATTTCTGAATCAGGCTGACCCATAACTAACACTCAATTTCTTAATCTGTCTCAGGATAAAAGTAAGTAAAATCCAGTCTAAATTATAAATGGATCACATAAATACATCATTATTGCAAAAGTAACCACAACATTCTGTGTCAGGTCAAGAGCTATGAAGCCAAATATTTAAGGGGGAAACATGCAACCTAGTAATACTGTACTTGGGTTGCCAACCTGAGAGTTTCTTGACTTTTTGTTTCATTTGATTTCTTGGCATCAGAAAAATTCTCCAACAGATGCCAGAGTTTCAATTTAGAAACATGCAATCACAAGCATTTCATATTTGTATGACACATTGAGCCAGCTTCTTCCAGTGTGAATTCTAATCCCAGGTTCCATCAAGCACTTTTGGCAGCTGCATTCACCACTGCTGCCTTCTAAAGGACTGTTGGGTAAGTGACTCCTTCTGTGTGCAAATGGTTCCCTTGTGACCTGACTTAATGTAGCTGCCCAAAGTGATTGAGGGAAACAGGAAGTAACTAAGGTGCTGGGATAATCTTGCACAACATTGCATGTTACTTTTTTAAAAAGTAATTTACTTAAACTTTTAAATAAATGAACTACTTTCTCCTTCATTATGAATTCATTTCTTGAATCAGTATCTGTTCTTCCTTATTATATTCATATTGTGCCAACAGAACCATTCACTTCAATTAACCCATTATCAGCACTTTTAGCACATAGCACTTTTCCCGCTGTTAGTTCTGTGACTTCATTCTGAACATCTGTATGAAACTCAAGACTAATCATGTAACAAAGTTCTTATACATATTCCAGAACACAGTGGCTGGCACATAGTTGACACTTACATTTTGTGAATTAGTAAAGGGCCACATATGAAGAAGCATTTATTTTATTTTTTTGAAAGTTTCTATTTGGATTCCATGCAAATTGATTTTCCTCTGCTGCTCCAAACAGAATAAAAACCCCCACAAATATCCTTCATTAGTCCTTGGGTTATAAAGGCCTGTCTTGCCCACCCATTGACTTTCATATTCCTCAGCAGCAGGGAGTTTGTTTGATGTCAGCTTATAACTTTGAACAAAAAACATCTGGGTTCTAGCTTCTGCACTGTATTTTACCAGCTGTAAACTTAGGGGAACTTAACTCTTCTTTTTTCTTCAATTTTATTTTCTTTTGCTTTTTTTCAGTGTGCAACTTAACTCTTTGTACCTCAACTTCTTCATCTGTAAAAATGGGTTGCTCCAGTAGGGCTGACATGAAAATTAAATGGAGCTGGGTCAATAAAAGGCATATAGCAATGTGTCAAGACCTTAGCAAACACCTAAAATGTCTATTATAATTAATATTATTGCATTTCAGTATATAATATAGTCCTCATGTTCATACTAGGTGTTTTATAAATAAAAGGTGAAGAACGTTATTTTTTTTAAAGATTTTAATTATTTACTTGAGAGAGGAGAGAGAGAGTGAGAGAGCATGAGGGGGAGAGGGTCAGAGGGAGAAGCAGACTCTCTGCTGAGCAGGGAGCCTGATGCGGGACTCGATCCCAGGACTCCAGGATCATGACCTGAGCTGAAGGCAGTCACTTAACCAACTGAGCCACCCAGGTGCCCCGAAAGTTATTTTTAATATGTAACAATTTCAGTTGCCTGGCATATGGATGATTCCTTTTAGATGTTTAGTGCAAAACACTTTATTATAATTGAGATCTATTAATAGGAAAAGTAATGGTCATATTCTCCCAAAATAATATTAACTCACTTTAGGAATAATTTGGCATTTAAAAACTGATCAACCATATTTATACATGACATATGGATAGCAAAAGTTGAAATCAGAAAAGTTTTTTCCTTCACTTGGGTCAGTGTGACTTTATTTACAGTCCCAATAATGCTTATACTTAATTTCCTCTTTCCAAACTAGGTTTAATCTGGAACAGACTATTGTCTCATTGCAAGATTGCAGGCATTTTATTTTGACTCTGAAACATATACATATTTAGGTATTTGAGGAAAATCTTCTATGTATCAAAATACTTCAAAGAATCTTTACCCATTTATATTTCTCTTCTACATTTGGAGAAAAGCACACTACACAGCATTAAGAAATAAACCTTGAAAATCAAACACAAACTAAAAAATAAGAAAAGTTGTTAAATATCCTACATTGATCATTCTTGCTTATTCTCAGTGATTAGAGTTTGTAAACTCATTCAGGAACTGCTTAGTACTAAGACCTCTAAAAAGGTGGTGCTTAACAAGTTCTGACTTGCTTGTCCATCTTAAGTGATAGCTTCTCAAATTCTTCTTGCCTGACCTTTGCTTGTCTTCCTAGTTTCTTCACAAACATTTAGCTAGCACCTGGTGCTCAGGATTAATTTATAGAGAAAAAAAAAAAATCTCCCCTTAGTCCGGTGGAAACACCAATGGAAGGAACAGTGGGATAGAGCTGCATGATTCTTTTGTCATAGTAGTGGTTGAAATCATCTCATATTCAATACTTTGCAAGTGTCTATGGGTTGTCATATCATTTTCTGTTTCTATATCTCTAACATATTTTTAAAAATTGCTTATGACATAAAAAATGGTGCTTCATGACAAAGAGGACAAGTTCTATATATAGGAGAAATAAAAAATATATTGGTGAAATATAAAAATATATATAGGGAAATAAAAAACATAGTTCGAGGATTGTATTAGTTTCCCCTTGCTGCTATAACAAATTTCCCTAACTTTAGTGATTTTAAAAAAACACAAATATAGTACCTTACAGTTCTGTAGGTCAGAAGTACAGTATAGGTCTTATCAGGGGAAAAAAAAAAAATCAAGGTGTGATTGTCTCTTCTGGAGGGTCTAGGGCAGAATCCCTTTCCAGGTTTTTAGTAGAATTCAGTTCTTTGCAGTTTTGGACCAAGGTCTCCATTATGTTGCTGGCTCTAAACTCAATACAATTCATACCCTCTAGAAGCCACCACACTTTTTGGCTCATGACCGTCTCCTTTCATCTTCAAGGTCAGTAACAGTCCTTCTCATGTATCTCCCTGACCCGCTCTTTTGCCTTCCTCTTCCACTTTTAAGGACTCATGTGCTCAGACTGGATTATATTATCCACCTAGATAATGCAGGGTACTTTACCCATTTCATGGTCCCTAACCATACCCACATCTGCAAAGCTCCTTTTTCCTATGTAAGGTAACATGTTCACAGGTTTTGGGAATTAGGGCATTGACATCTATGGAGGGCTGTTACTGTACCTACCACAGAAAACGTTGCCTTCCTAAAAAAGATACACTTCTACAACTTTGTTTGTTTGTTCGAAAGGTGAGATCTGGGGAAGTTGAACTTATCTGAATCTCAGTTTCCTCATCTATGAAAATGAATATAAGGCATATTCCTAGCATCTGTTGTAAAGGTTAAATGCGATAGTGTATATAAGTAGCAATTAGCCCTCAGAACCTTTCTAAACATGTTATAAATGCAAAATCTCTCAATTTCTGTAATTCCACCGTAGAGATTCATTCTTCTTGCCTCACTCTGTATGGAATATTTTATATTAGAAGCCATCACTGACCATAAAGAATCATTCTAAAAAGTAGTGAATATAAGAAATGAACATAAATGAAAATGAGTTGAGGAAAGAAATCTATCACTTTATTTCACAATTCTTTTAACCATAATGTTAGAACGTTTGCTTCTCCTTTCATACATTGCTAAATTTAAGTCTTTAAATTTTTTTGTTTAGAATTTTTGCATCTCCAATCATGATGGATATTGGTCTATAGTTTTCCTTTTCTCTCTTTCTTAATATTTATTTTATTTATTTCTGAGGAGGAAGGAATATCAGGTTTTGGTATTAAAATGATGTGGAAAGTGTTCATCCCTCCACTGTTTTCTGGAAGGAGTTGTATAAAATTAGAATACTTTTTCTTAAGTGTTTGATAAAATTCACTAAATCTGAACCCAAAATTTGCTAGGGGGAGGGAAGAATATTTTTATTATAAAGTTGGTTCATTAATTGGATTAAGGTCATCAGATTTTTCACTTCTTCAGTGTCACTTTGGGTAGGTTTTTTTTTTTTTTTTAACAATTTTCCCATTTTATTTAAGTTACATTTATTGGTGTAAAACTGTTCATATATTTATTATCTTTGTAATATCTGTCAGATATGTGGTAATATTCCTGATTTGCTTTATACTATGAAACAACCTTGCTAGGGGTTCTATTTTACTAATATTTCCAAGGAACCAACTTTTTGCTTTTGCTAATTTTCTCTGTTTTCTTCTTTCAATGTAGATTTCTCCTCTATTTTTATTATTTTTCCCTTCTACTTACCATGGCTTTAATTTGTTCTTATTTTCAAGCTTCTTAAGGTAGAAACTTTTATCTTGTCTTTATACCCTTCTTTTTTTACTAGTATAGATTTACATGCAATAAATTTCCCTCTAAATACTATTTAAGCTGAACTCCTCTAACTTTGATGTGCTGTACTTTCCTTATAATCCAACTATAAATATGTCATAATTTCTCTTGTAATTCCTTATTTGACCTATGAATTTATATGTGTTTGTTTCCAAATAGTTGGAGGCTTTTGTAGCTATGTTACCAGTATTAATTTTATATTAAAACCCTTGCGGGCAAAGGACATACTCTATAAAATATCATTCTTTTGACATTTAGATTTATTTTACATCCTACATACCATGTGTCTATCATGGATATTCTTCCTTATGCTCTTGAAAATATGCTGGGCAGAGTGTTAGATAATTGTCAATTAGGTCAACTTGAAAAATAGTGTTAATTTTTTTTATTTATTAATTTTTTAAAAAAGATTTTATTTATTTATTTGACAGACAGAGATCACAAGTAAGCAGAGAGGCAGGCAGAGAGGCAGAAGCAGGCTCACTGCTGAGCAGGGAGCCCAATACAGGGCTCAATCACAGGACCCTGGGATCATGACCTGAGCTGAAGGCAGAGGCTTTAACCCACTGAGCCACCCAGGCGCCCCAATAATGATAAATTTGATATAACGTTATTAATATTCTGTCTACATGTTCTATAAATTTATAAGTGAACAAAATTAAAATCTCCAACTGTAATTGTAAATATTTCTACTTCTTTCAGTTCTGCCAGTTTGCTTCATGTATTTCAGAGCTCCGCAACTAAGTCCATATATATTTAGGATTATTATTTAGTAGTAATAGTTGACCACTTTATAATCATGAAATGGAAATACTCTTTATTTTGAAGTCACTTTGTTAGGCCACATCAGATTGTTTTTACACAGATTTCTTATGCTAAGCACCTATATTGTGTATCATGTTCATTTTTTTATTTTGCCGTAGTATTTTATTTTTAACATGTGTCTCTTGTAGCCAATATATAGTCTAGTTTTAATTTTTAATCTGTCTAATGATCTCTGACCTTTAATTGAAGTATATAGTCTACTTAAATGTAATGTTATCATTGATATAGCTAACATCTTATTTTCTGATTGTCCCATAATTTTGCTGTTGTTACTCTTTACCTCTTTACTTTTCCTCAGATTAAATAATTTCTATTCAGCTCTCTTCTACTTGACTCACCCTTTCTTACGCAGTCTTTAATTTGTTGTCATGTCCATTTGATGAATTTTTTACCCTAGTTTATTCCAATTCTAGACTTTCCATTTGATTGTTTCTATAGTTTCAGTTTCTCTGCTGAGTTTTTGCACTCAGTATGTCTTTTTTAACATTTATGTTCCTCAACAAGTCAATAATAGCTTTTTTACTGTCCTTGTATGCTATTTCAAATATTTTGGATACCTTGTTGTCAGTTTCTATTGACTCCTTTTGTTATTAATAATGGGTCACATGAGGCATTTCTTTCATGCCTAATAAATTTTTATTGTATGTGAGAATAAAAGAAGATAGAGGAGTCTAGACTATGTTGCCTTCCTTTAAAGAGTTTTGGATTATTTTTCTGGCAGCCCATTATATCCCCCACAGATCCTCTTTATTTTTTCTGGCCAATTTGATGCTTTGAAACCATCTCTTTGTGATTTGCCTCAATACTAGTATAAGACCTGTGGCTTTAGTGTAATGTTTGTAACAAAATCATGGTCGTTGTGGAGCCACAACTCCAAAGTTTGGTGGCAAATTAGACAAGAGTTTTCATCTCATGAATCTTAAAAAGTAGTGTGAGAAACACAAGTGAACAAGCAACTATAGCACAATGTTTTAAGTACCTGAAGCTTAAAGTGTGAAAAAGATAGTGGAAAGAGATGAAAGGCACTACTGGAAAATATTAAAAAGTAAAGAAACATGATGAAGTCTGTATATAGAAATATACTATTGACTAGAATGCCAATAATAAACTATGAGGGTGTGGGAACAAGGGTCACTAGAGTAAGGGTCACTAATTAGAAGGTTGTCAAAATAATTTATCTAAGAAATAATTCCGCTCTAAATGAAATAAATTTTTAAAACCCACTTCTTTATGTTTTTCAATGGGTAAATAAATAGTAGTATGTCATTATCTTACTTGTGATATTTTATTAGAGTTAACCCTTAAACAACTGAGGTTTGAACCATACAGGTCTAATTACTCTTGGATTTTGTAAGTAAATACAGGACAATACTTTAAATGTAGTTACCGTTAGATTTTAACCTAACCTTTTCTCTTTCTTATGATTTTCTTATTAGTAGTTTCTTTTATCTGGCTTACTTTATTCTAAGAATACTGTATACCATACACATAATATGCAAAATATATGTTAATTGACTGGTTAATTGTGATAGTTCTTGTCAATAACTATTAGCAGTTAAGTTTTTGAGGTGTCAAAAGTTATAAGTGGATTTTTGACTGCATGCAGTGGGGGGTTGGCACTTCTAACCCTTGTACTATTCAAAAATAACTGTATAGTTTTGCAAAATGCTACATTGGTGGAAACTGGATAAAGAGTACATGGGATCTCTATTCCCTCCTACATGTGAATTTATAATTTTCTCAAAATAAAGGTTTAATTTAAAAAAAAATGTGTATAAGCCAAAAGAAGTAGAATATCATAAAAAGTTGAATGAGCACTAGTTTTAAAGTTAGTTTGTCTTAGGGATGAATTCTGATTCTGTCATATTCTAACTATGTAAACTTTACCTGACTGAGCCTTAAATAAATGATAGTCATCAAGACCATTAACATCATCATCATCAAAACCCACAACGTAAAATACTATGTGCCAGTCACCATTTTAAGCACTTTGCATGTTTTATTTTTTTTTATTTTGATGGGTGTACAACTTTGTGAATATATTCAAAACTACTAAAATCTTTTTTTTTTATTGTGTTATATTAGTCACCATACAGTACATTATTTTTTGATGTAGTGTTCTAGGATTCATTGTTTGCATACAGCACCCAGTGCTCCATGTAATCCGAGCACTCCTTAATACCTATCACCAGGCTAACCCATCCCCCGACACCCCTCCCCCCTAAAACCTTCAGTTTGGGGTGCCTGGGTGGCTCAGTGGGTTAAAGCCTCTGCCTTCAGCTCGGGTCATGATCGCAGGGTTCTGGGATCGAGCCCCGCATTGGGCTCTCTGCTCAGTGGGGAGCCTGCTCCCTCCTCTCTCTCTCTCTGCCTGCCTGTCTGCCTACTCATGATCTTTGTCTGTCAAATAAATAAATAAAATCTTTAAAAAAAAAAAACAAAAATCCTTCAGTTTGTTTCTTGGAGTCCATAGTCTCTCATGGTTCTTCTCCTCTTCCGATTTCTGCCCCTTCATTTTTCCCTTCTTTCTCCTAATGTCCTCCATGCTATTCCTTATGTTCGACAAGTAAGTGAAACCATATGATAGTTGACTTTCTTTAACTGACTTACTTCCCTTACCATAATCTCCTCCAGCCCCATCCATGTTGATGCAAAAGTTGGGTATTCATCCTTTCTGATGGCTGAGTAATAGTCCATTGTATATATGGACCACATCTTCTTTATCCATTCGTCTATTGAAGGGCATCTCAACTTTTTCCATGGTTTGACTATTGTGAACTTTGCTGCTATGAACATTGGGGTGCATATGGCCTTTCTTTTCACTACATCTGTATCTTTGGGGCAAATACCCAGGAGTGTAATTGCAGGGTCATAGGGTAGCTCTATTTTTAATTTTCTGTGGAACCTCCACACTGTTTCCCAAAGTGGTTGTACCAATTTGCATTCCCACCAGCCGTGTAAGAGGATTCCCCTTTCTCCACAACCTCTCCAGCATTTGTTGTTTCTTGCCTTGTCAATTATTGCCATTCTAACTGGTATAAGGTGGTATCTTAATGTGGTTTTGATTTGAATTTCCCTAATGGCTAATGATGATGAACACTTTTTCATGTGTCTGTTAGCCATTTGTATGTCTTATCTGGAGAAGTGTCTGCTCCTGTCTTCTGCCCATTTTTTGACATGATTATTTGCTTTTTGGGTGTTGAGTTTGAGAAATTTTTTATAGATCTTGGATATCAAGATATTAGTCCCCATAGATATCAAGATATCTGTAGTGTCATTTGCAAATATCTTCTCTGATTCTGTGGGTTGTCTCTTTGTTTCATTGACTGTTTCCTTTGTGGAGCAGAAGCTTTTTATCTTGATGAAGTCCCATAAGTTCATTTTCTCTTTCATTTCCCTTGTCTTTGCAGATGTGTCTTGAAAGAAGTTGCTGTGGCCAATGTCTAAGTGGTTACTGCCTATGCTTTCCTCTAGGATTTTGATGGATTCCTGTCTCACATTGATGTCATTCATTCATTTAGAGTTTATCTTTGTGTATGGTGTAAGAGAATGGTTGAGTTTCATTCTTCTGTAAAAAGCTATCCAATTTTCCCAGAATCACTTATATTTTGCATGTTGTAATACTTTTAATTCTCCCCTCTCTTGCTTTCTTCTCTCATGGTTTGTTTGCTCTCTTTAATGATATACTTGGATTCCTTTGTCTTTATTTTTTGCATATCTATTTTTTGTTTTGATTTGTGGTTACCATTAAGTTTTCATCTAATATCTAATGTATATAACAGTCTATATTAAGTTGATGGCTGCTTACATTTGAATGCATACTTTACTCCTCTCCCCCACCCTCCATGTTTTAGGTATTTGGTATCATACTTTGTATCCATTTATTTTGTGAATCCCTTGACCAATTTTTCTAGATATACTTAACTTTACTGTTTTTATGCTTTCTACTTTTCTTTTTCCTACTTCTGGTCTTTCCTTTTAATTCAAAGAGCTCCTTTTAACATTTTTTTGTAGGAATGATTTAGTGGTCATGAATTCTTTTAATTTTTGTTTGTTTGGGAATCTCTTTTATCTCTCCTTTTCAGAATGATAACCTTGCTGCATAGAGTATTCTTGGTTGCAGGTTTTGTTTTGTTTTGTTTTGTTTTGTTTTGTTTCTTTTAGCACTTTGAATATATCATGCCAGCCTGCAAAGTTTCTGCTGAAAAAGCAATTTATAGACTTACAGGGCTTCCTTTGTATGTAATTGTTTTCTTGTCTCTTGCTGCTTTTAAAATTCTCTCGTTATCTCTACATTTTGCCTTTTTAATGATTGTGTGTCTTGGTATGGACCTCCTTGGTTGATTTTATTGGGGCCTCTTTGTGCCCCCTAGATCTGGGTTTCTGTTTCCTTCTTGGATTTGGGAATTTTTTGGTTATCATTTCTCAAATTAATTTTCTGCCCCCCTTTCTCTTTTTCTTCTGGGATTCATATAATGAAAAAGTTATTACACTTGATAGTGCTGAGTTCTTTAAGTCTATTTTTCTGTTTTGTACTGTTCTTTCATTTAAGACATATCCCCTGTCTCTTTATTTTGGCTAATGGTCTGTGTCTGTTTCTATGTTTTAGGAAAGTCAACTACATCTGCTCTTGAAAGTACTGGTCTTATGAAGAAGTCCTATGGTTTCCTGTAGTGCAATGTTCCCTATTCCCGAGAACCTGTCACTTCAGGGGTGTCTCCTATGTGTGTTATGTGTTCTACTATTGTGGCTGAGCCTGGGGTGTCTGGCATAAGGGTCTGTTTCTCTCCCCTCTCTGTGTCTGCAGTGTCCCTCTCTCCTGCAGACAGTCCTGTGGATCTGCATTTAGCTGTGGAGAGTCTGTTCTGCCAGGCCTTAGGTCATTCTCCGGGTTATTTACACTTATATGGATGCTATCTAGTTGTATCTGTGGGAAAAGGTGAAGGTCTTCCTACTCCATCTTTCCCAGAAATCAATGTTTTTCATTGTCTAAACAGCTCGATCAGGTAGGTATCATCATTATGTTAATTTTAAATTAACATAAAAAACTGAGGCAAAGAAAGAAAAATATTCCACTCAGGACTACATAGTAACTTGCTAAACATGAATTTGAACACTAGCCATCTTCCACAAGACTTGATACCAATGTCTAATATTGATGGAGCTCAGAACACAAGTAAAAATGGAGACCCCATACTAAATATCTAAATGCTTAAGAGCAATAAGTCAAGCTAACAAACTGTTAAAAATACATATTTCATCTTATTATTTTTATAAATGTACTGTGTAACCATTAGGCTTAAATATAAAATTTTCAGACTTTTCACAGTTCTATTAGCAACATGCCTACCTTCCTTCTCTTTCTACTCATGGTTAGATTCCATACTGTGAAAGTCCTCTTTGCATATTTGGGTAGACACCTCAACCTTCAAATTCAAGTCTTATCCTAAGGGTACACATACTTTTGAGTCTGTGTGCCTTTAGTCGATGAACTTAGGGAAGAGGACTGTACAAACCCGGTAACATAGAGCTTTTAGACAGGGAATCCCAGGGTCCTGAGTATAGAAGCATAGTCTAGAAGTGGGGGAGGGGGCATTGAGGGGAGAATGGGCTCCAGGTGGAATAGTTTCTTGGCTCCATAGAATAGCCCCCACATCCCTGAGGAAGGCACTGAGGAAAAGAGAACCAAAGCAAGGTCCAGAGTAGGGGTTTGTCCCTCTTCCTCGGGTCTATGTATAATAGGTCTATGTATGATAATCAGCCTCATTTCAACAGGATTAATACTTTACATAATTGTGAAGATTACAGCTAAATTATATGAGGTCTCTCACATATAGTGTGCAGATGTGTGTTTCTTCACTGCATTAGAGGGAAGACATAGGTATTCTGTTAATATTTGCAGTTATACTTTAATATCAAGTAGTATAATACAGAAGGAGAGGTGGGTGGAGAGATGTGTTGGTATTAAAATGGGGATTTATGATGAACACTAGAAGTTGTATGTAAGTGATGAATCACTAAATTCTACACCAGAAACCAATATCACACTGCATATTAACTAACTGGAATTTATACGTATTTGGAGGGGGAAAATCACATAGTCCAATTCCTCAGCATTAATATTGTATAATTAAAATATATCACTTCTTTTCCTGGTAGATGGACTGAAGACTTTTACCACATTCCTTAAAACTGAATTCAGTGAGGAAAACATTGAATTTTGGATAGCCTGTGAAGATTTCAAGAAAAGTAAAGACCCTCAACAAATTATCATTAAAGCAAAAGCAATATATGAGAAATTTATACAGAATGATGCTCCCCAAGAGGTACAGTAAATATAATTGTAAAAATTTAAAACTGCTTGAAAAATTTTTGAAAGACTCTGTCTTTATCAAATCGGTATTCTCATATATTCTATCAGAAAGGTCAAGATTTTATTGAAGCAAATTCGGATATTTATATAAATTCCTACATACGAACAAAATGCATTGTAAGACTTCGCCATGAAAGTTAAAGTATAACTGAAGTCATTCCTTGGGGTTATTTTTATTCTAGACCAAGAGTAAATACAATTACTTGCAGCCTTTAGATTCATTCACTTATCCGTATTAATCACCTAAGCATAAGCAATGTCTTATCAAAACAATTTCTATAAGTGAGGAAGGCAAGACAAATTAAAAAGTTTGTATAATGTACCATTTTAGCGTGAGCTCATCTATCTATGCGAAATTTTGATTGCCCCCAAATAATTATTCCTCTGTTTTAAGATAGGCTAAAGAAAATTTCATAATCGATAGATGAGCAAAACCTAATTTGACAATGGTTCAAGTGAAAAAATAGTCGTGATTTTGGCTGTAAACACAGTGTGAGATAATTGTGTGATACAACTGCTGAAACTATAGCAATAAAATTATACAACTAGCAAATATTACCTGACTGCCCTCAAAAATAATTTAAATAGAGTTTCTATATTTTTATTATGTGTTCAATAAATAGTGTTTCTTTGCTGAAATGGTAGGATTGGTAGTATACCACTGTTAAGAGTTCTGTTTCACTATAAATTAATATGTCCATGAGGTAGCATTGTTTATGTGGATATCATTTCACATGGAATGATGATTGTTTTTCTTGTATCAATAAGTCTCAATCTGTTCTGTGTTTCAGTGCATTATTCTGTTTTTCCCAAGGCCAATTTTATAAACAATTTTTTTTTAAAAGCAGCTAGTTGTATAGTGTTACCCCTGAGGGAAAAGGAAGGAACCCTAAATGAAAACTTAACATCTATCAGAATCAGATATAGCAGTAGTGCTCTGATAAAAACCATTAAAGGATTTTTTATCTTTAAAAGATAACCATTTTTAGCTTACACTTGCCTGTAAGAAAGCATCATAATAAAATGAAAAGAGCACGGGGATAAAACAAAAGCCCTGCATGGAAATCCCATATATACCCCCAAGTCACCCTTTGCCCTCATTCAAAATAATTTAGTTTCTATGAAGTTTCATTTCCACGTTGAAAATGGGTTAATCTGATGGTCTTAATGATATTTACAATGTTTCATTATTCTAAATCAGCAGAGAGTGAGAAGGACCAGGAGCAAAGGAAGAGAAGAGCCAGATGAAATGTCACCCCAGAGTAAATCACTGGATCCTTAGACTTATTAAAAAAAAAAAAAATCACAAAAGCAACCAAGTGCTTTATGCCCACTCCAACATTGGATCAGTCCTGCACTGTTTGGTTTTCAAAAGTGTTTACTTAAGTAGATTGACCATAATCATACTTTTTGTTATTATTATCATCCAGGTTAACCTTGATTTTCACACCAAAGAAGTCATTAGCAAGAGCATCACCCAACCTACCCTACACAGTTTTGATGCTGCGCAAAGCAGAGTGTATCAGCTTATGGAACAAGACAGTTACACACGTTTTCTGAAATCTGATATATATTTAGACTTGATAGAAGGAAGACCTCAGAGACCAACAAATCTTAGAAGACGATCACGCTCATTCACCTGTACGGAGTTCCAAGATGTAAAGTCAGATGTTGCCATTTGGTTATAAAGAAAATTAATTGTGTTCATTTTGGTGGCAAACCTGTAATCTGCTTTTAAGATATAGCATGTTTACTTCTAACAAATGAGTACATGTTTTAAAATAAAATGCGTTGTGTCAAAGGATTTTAAAAATGGAAATCAAAACTTAACATTATAACAACACATACTATATCTGCCAGTATATTCTGTAAAGCCTCCATTTGACTTAATTCCATTCATAATCAGAAAAACATATTACTTAATGGAAAGAAAGTAAAGAAGTAATAAGAATGTGTTATAAGACTGTAAAGTTGAGTTAAAGTTAAGCTTTTGCAAAATTGTCTATACTTAGACCAAATATCTACTTTGGATATTTTTTCTACATGTAAAGAAAGTTAATGTTCAGATATCCATATATTCAGAACACATTATCCATAATGACGAAGACTCTTTCACTCTCAGTCATAGAGAGTAGAAGTGATCTGGTTCTTATAATAGGAGAGGACAATCATTGTTCTTGGGTTACTAACCCTGTTTCAAGAATAAACAATGTATCACTTCTAGTTATAAGCCAGAAACAGGAACTTTGGGGAAGACACATTCACCTCTGTAGAACTTCCAGGTTAAACATGACCCACATTGATAACTGAAAATGGGATCCACATTTGGGTTCATCCTTAAATGAACAGAGGCTTACCCAGTAAGGGGAGCACATTTCTAGTAGTCGTAGAAACCTGACCATATTATATATAGCTCCAAGGTTGGGACTAGGAGCATCTTCTCATCTGCTAGCAGAAATTGCTACTGAAGTAGTGGGCTATTAGTAGTTTGGATGAGGCCTAAAGGAGGTTTATCCCAGAAGTAGTTAGGTTTCTTTTTTGGACTTTTAGGACTGGGATAAGAATTAGAAATGAGAGGAGGTAAAGAAACAAGGAGTCCAAGACTCTGGAGACTCGTGTATCTGCTACATTGTATCCTGTAAATAAAGTACTTCCCCATTGATTGTTTTTCTTCCAAGTCTCATTGAGTCATTTAATACTATATCATTCAAATTCAAATTCAAATTCAAGGAGAATGTAATAAGTATATATGTCTCTGCTTTAGGGAAATATTTTATTTTGAATGTGCATTGCATGTAAATGTGTGTATTTAAAGATGCCATACATTTGGCTGTGGCAAATGTTATTTTAGTTGAAATGTAAAATATAAAAACTGCAGATCACCTATAGTAATAAATATTTTTAACTTCTTCATTCATACAGTTAATGTTTGTTTGGTAACTAAGTGCTCTTGCTGATTGTTGATTATCCTTTCTGTCATCAAACTACACACAGACATATTTTCTTATTTTAGAATGATATTGGGATAGAAAGTATTAAAGTGTTTTGTCACTGATCTTAATGCTAATTCACTTCTTTATACTGTTATAAATATGAAAACAAGGTATCATGCATTTCAAAAACCAACTAAGAAAGTGATTTTTAATTTTTCTTTGGCTGCTTTGTATTTTCTTTTTCTGTAGAAGTGTCTTTTCAAAGAGTCTGACTGCTTCATGCACAGTTCTGATTTGATATACAAGCTTTCTGATCTCACTGGAAAAATCATGGGCTGATTTTAATAGCATTGTTCTAGGACCACAAATAAATATTATGCAGCTTTTTCATTTGTAATACTTTTCTAATATCTTGTTTAAAGAATTCAGTGGGACCCTTCAAAAACATAGAAGGACTTTTTGATGAACTTAATGTCTGACTTCAAAGAACTTGTATCCATGGAAGGAAAACATGGTCACAAACAGGAAACAAAATGAACAATTAAAGAAGTGAAAAAGCCAAGTAAAAATGCAGACAATACTGAGCACTGGCTGAAGGCATTACAAAAATACAATGGAAGCTGGAGAACTTGAGAACCTCAATGCTTGGACTACCTAAACAGATGTGTGTGCGTCAGAAATTCATTTACTTTTGAGCATCTTTACCTTACACATTTTTTTAAATATAAAGGCTCAGCGTTTCTGATTCTAATCCTCTATCCTCTATGGTCTCTGCATTTTGGTCTCTAAGTAGACCACCTGATATTCTCCGAAGCACCTCTTGATTGACATCCAAGCAAGGAAAAGTTGGCAAATAAGTATGGTTAATGAAGGAAAACTTCAGACTAAAAATTAATATGAGATACTGATCTAATAGTAAAGTGTAATTTTGTAGATACCTTAGACATAAGTGAAAGGAAAGAAACAACAGGTAATGCAGCTTACATTTTTTTTTAACCAATATCTTTAAATGGATTGAAGATAATTTGGAGTATCTTGAAGCTCAGAGACAAAAGTCAGTACCCATACTCTCATATTTTATACATGATAGAAGCTCAATAAATGTCTATGGAATCAAATGGAAGCAAAAGGAAGCATTATGAGGAAAGCTCACATTTCAGGAAAAGAGTAAAGGCATACTTTTATCTGAATGTAGCATATATTTATTTGAATCTTGGCTCTGCCACTTATCAAGTGTAGTATGTTGGTAAGCTTCCTAATTATTTTGAATTTTAACTTCTCATTTATAATATTGAAGTAAAACATTTACAGTGATCCTAAGATGATTAAATTTAAAAATGTTTGGAAAGTACCAAGTATACATTGACTTTAGTGTGTGAACAGAAATAATGGGAATTATTCCTGGAATTTAAATATCATATTTTAATTATAAATTTTCCTAATTTTTATGTTAAAATCAAATAAATGTCCTTTGAGAACAATGAGCTTTTCTTGGATAAATATGGGGATAACTCTTGCTCTTACCAAGTCTTTTATCATTTTACCCCACATAGAAAAGTAAATAATGACATTTAGCCACATAAAAATATATTGGAAAATTATAAATTTAAATATTCTTTTAAAGACAAAGCTGAAAAAAAAATCTTTTTAATTATGTGCAATGGTGCCTGGAGAAAAAAAACAAAAACAAAAACAGGACAAAACATATTCAAGATATATACTCCCCAAAATGCTCAGACTTAACCATAACATTAACTAAAATTTAAACACATTAAGTTTATTTTCACTGTGTGACACCAACTGTATTTAATTTCCTTGCTTTTTCATTATCATTGGTCTATAAAGGGGAAGCAAACACAAAAATACTTACCATTTTAACCACAAGTTTATTCATTTACATTACCTGAAGTAATGAAAGGTAATAGCATAGCCAACCCTTCTTCTGTAGCACGTTGTATGTATGAACAAATATTTATTGAACACTTTGTGTTTGATCGGTACTGTTAGCACTGGACATTCAGAGGAGAATTAAAGAGTGAAAGGGAGAGAGAAAGAAACTTTCTTCATGGTATGTTACCTGATAAAATCTGCATAGTACAATATTCAGCTGAAAGCTATGCTTTATATAAAACTACATTTAGGTAGTGTGGTATTTGGCTTTTATACTGAGGATATGTGTCATATATTACAGGTTAATCTCTTAAATTCATTTTTAAGTAGAAGCTACCCTAATTTTTGAATATTTGGTTGAATCATTTTAATAAAATTTAATTGGAGCCACTGATTTATTATTTTGTTTTATAAAAAATCTCATTGCTTCTTTCATACTTTGTATATGGTACATATGTACTAGAATGAGTAACAGTGGTTAAAATTAATGATATAAAAAAATGAACATTTAAATTATAAGTTTTAACCATAGAGGTTAAATTTTCTCTTCCATGTTATAAAGCTAAGTCTTTAGCAAAGATATGGGTTGTTTGCTCAAGTCTTTTCAGAGGATATGTGGTAATTCAGACCAGATTTTACATCAATGAGAAAAAAAAAAAAAAGAAGGGTTCTGAAATCAAATGTAAAATCACAATTATACATTTGAAAGTTTTTGATGAATATACTCTCTTTAAAACCTCTAATTTTCCCACATAAATTAAAGGAGCATTTAACATCCTAGTAAAATAATGAATCATACAGAAGTAAATGTAGGCTGTGACAGAATGGGAGGGAGGAAAAGGGAGTTGGAAAAATAGAAAATAAATATCTATGAAAAAGTCCTCAAATGAGAAAGAGTTTTGTGTATTTATTAATGTTACATGTAACTGAGTCATAGAATTTACTAAACAATTATAGAATCTATATATTTTTTTGTTTTCCACCTCCTAAAGTCAACAAGCTTGAGAATGTCATGACTTTATATACTATTATTCTGTCTTCTACTTCTTTTAAAATTAAAATTCCTGAAAAAGAAATTGGGTCTCTTGATTTTATAGAGCTGGTTATTCTCTCTCTCAGACTTCATCTTCCTAAACGAAGTAATAATTTATCAAGATTATTCTAAAATCTATATACTCTGTCTTTATAGGTGTGTTCCCTTGAAGCCTGGCATGCAAACAAAACTTTCTTGGTGTGAAAATAAATACCAATGCTTCTATTTTTGATTCCATGCATGATGTTACATTAAAAAACACTCTAATATGAAAATTGAATCAGGATGTTTAGATAAAGGAAGTAAAGCCCATGTAATATGATTTCAGAGTGTTGAAAATAAGATGCAATGTGAATTTAAAATAAACAGTGCACAGGAAACCCAAAGTTTTTCTCCTTCTTTAGTATACAGGACATCAGTGCCACCAGGCATCATCAGGTTACATATGTAAAATTTAGAAGGCAGCTGAGATTTTGTGAATAGAAAATACCAAACCTGTATTTTTCTTTTCCTCGGAAATCATCAGAGATTAAAATCTGTTCTGAAGGAGCGCCTGGGTGGCTCAGTCGGTTAAGCGTCTGACTTGGTTTCAGCTCAGGTCATGATCTCAGAGTACTGGGATGGTGCCTCCCCTCACCTGTGGGCTCTGAACTTGACTGCAGGGAGTTTGCCTGTCCCTCTCCCCACTCATGTACTCTCTCTCTCAAATAAATAAAATCTTAAAAAAAAAAAAACTGTTCTGAAAGCACTCTCAGATAAAACAGAAAATAGTTTTATTGTGTAGTAACATGCAAAATTTTGTTTCTAGGTAATTAAGGTATTTTTTATTTCTTAATCTATGAATATATTATTGGAAGTACAAATACGGGATTTTCAGATATTTACAGAACTGAAATGCCTTTGTTTCATTGTGTGTTTCATCAATATTCAAGCAGCCTGAGGAAAATGTCAAATAGGCCAGTATATGGTTAGAAAAGCATCTTGAAATCCTGAAAATATTAAGAGCTAATTGTTGTAGTTACTATATTCTACCATATTCCAATATTTTAAACATTGTTATTTCATTTTCATCCTGAGACAAACAAAATATTTTAATTTTCTGTCAATTAACTAGATTTTCATTTCATTATATAATAGGATTTATGACTTGGAATGCTAAAGGCTTCTGTTGAACCTCAACAACGTAGAGAAAGAGACATTTTTTGAAAAAGATTTTCCTAAGCAGATTCATTTTACAATTTAATTTCCTTCAATGAAGTAAAGGTCAGTGTGAGGTTATAAGAAAGTTAATTTGCATGAGGCATGCACGTGGAATATGAAAATAATATAATATGAAATATTCATAATTCAAGCTTTAAAAACTAACCTCAGGGCTAACAAAGCAATTATTATAGGAAATGGCTCAACAATTATAACAAAGTTTTTGTGATGATGTCAACTAACATACTTTCATTCTGAGAGACATGAAGAGACAATCCTGTAGAATAATGACAAAGTCTGAGCATTAGCAATTGTTTTTATGGCCTCTTGTATATGTTTATCAAAGCTAAGTTGGTCAACCGCTAACATAATTCTCTATGCAATTCTACTAATCAAGTAATTATATGTCAATTTTATATTTATTCTGATTGTCTCTTTGCCTCTCATCAAACTTATATTAGTATTTTTTTGACCATGGCAACCAAACACACATGCCTTTATTGACTATGCTCCACGTTTATCAATTAGAACAAGATTAAAATTGCATTCTTATTCACAGAAGTGTGGCAGATGTCTGTTGATCTGTTTCTTCTTTATCTTAAAATCAAATTATTTTAATAAAAATATTGTAGAATTACAGTGTTTTCCGGGTCATTAAATTGATTCCTACCCTTTTCCCTTTAAATCAGAATAACTAATAATAACTAATAAAGTCTGATTTTCATTATTCTTACTGAGCAGGTAGAAGAGTTTCTTGAAATTATACAAAGGGTCCTATAAAATATTAATTCAGAAATATGATCCCATTTCTCTGCTGCTCAGAATTGGCATAATGCCTAAAAAAGCACATTTCATGACATGTCTTGCTCTCAGTTTTTTTCCTATAGCATTTAGGTCTTGTTCTTAAACTTCTTATAATGCCTCTTTGCCTCTGGTAGGTTCCTCTATCCTTCCATAGCCACCACCACCTGCTAAAGCAAACCTGACATAGAGTCTGATTCTTAGGGACTTGTTGGGCTTTGGAGTCTCTGCCCTGATGGTGGGGAAAAAAGTGAATTGGTGGGACAATTGATATGGGGGGGCTGGGTATATGGTAATAAGAGATGAGGAAAAACCACATTACTGTTGCTACCTAAAATCAGCCTTTGGGAACTGGAGAGGACGTTGCTCATATTCTGTTGGAACAGCCAAAATCAAGCTTTGAGAGGAGTAAAGCGTCTTCTTACGTGATTTTAGTTAGCTTCTTTACCATGGGGTCAAAGTTAGGTTTACTCTACTAAAGGAAGTCTGAGTTAAATGGCTCTCATTCACTTCTGAGAATGAATGGAGATCTTATCCTGTGGTGGTTTACTTCTATTTGAGTTTTATGGTCATTTTAAGCTTTTGTCTTTTTTTCCCCCCCCTGGGATCCCTAGGTCAATATATTGAGAAGTTGAGCAGGACTGCAACAATTACTGCTAAACCAAAGATACTCTGAATTAAAAGTTCTTTTCCAATTTGAGTTTTTTAAATGATTTTATTTATTAATTTGAGAGAGACAGAAAGAGACAGAGCATGAGTGGAGAGGGAGGGGCAGAGGCAGAGGGAGAAGCTGTCTTCCCGCTGAGCAGAAAGCTTGCCATGGAGCTTGATCCCCATGGAGCTTGGGATCATGACCTGAGCCAAAGGCAGACAATTAGCTGACTGAGTCACCCAGACACCTCCCCCCAATCCCCACCCCCCACAATTTGATTTTATTCTCCTCTGGGATGCATCCCATCCTAGAGCAGTCCTAATATAAAACAACAACAGCGCTAGTTAAGTGAATATGTATATTTGTGTCCTTTTGGTTTTTCTATACCGTTTCCTTTTCTAAAAATTCTAGGCAATAATGAAATTAATAACTATTCACTGAATATACGATATATATTAAACATTGTATCTTACCTATCATTGCCACTTACCAGTGTTTTAACTAATGATATCTTTGTACCTGTTGTCTATTATAAAAAATTGGTAATAATGTTACCTCTCTTACAGAGTTTCTGGAAGGCTAAATGAATAAGTATCTAAAAAAATTTAGGTTAGCGTCTGACACATAATAAACACTCAGTACATGTTAGCTATTATTCTATGAAACAAGTCAATTTCAAATAGCTGAACTACAGGTGGAAAAGAATCACCAATCATTTTTCCTTCCCTCTATTCCTAAAAAGAGACAACAGTAAAAAAATGGTAGTAATATTTAAATGAGGGATCTCTTTGATTTTGCCTCAGGGTATGTGTTTGTGTGTGTGTGTGTGTGTGTGTGTGTGTGTGTGTGTGTGTACATACTTATTTATTATGATGGGCAGAATTCTAAGATGGCCCCCAAGGGGCTCAAGATTCTTGCTCCCCAGTGTATAGGCCTTATATAACCATCTACACTTGAATGTGCATCTAACCTAACACTCACTCCCTTGGTAGTTTATATATGTTGCAAACTATGATGGGATAATCCCTCCCATAGTTACACAACCCTGGCCAATTCCTTGATTTCAGCCTGGTGAGATCCTGAGAAGAGAACCCAACTAAGTCCAAGCCAGAATCCTGACCCGCTGCTACATTTGTGGTAGTTTGTTATGAAATAATAAAAACAAGAATACATTTCTTTAAACTTCCAAACCCTTTATGTATACACCTTTCATGGCATTTACAAAATCATCTTTTGATATTAATTCAGGTACTACGTATTTATTGAACAACAATTACATATCATAGACATATAAGAAATGCTTTGGATACATGAACTGATAAATTAGACATGATCAATTACTCCTTTTTAAAACATTACACCTAAAATTGATCAAATACATCAGATGATTTCAGACCAGTGCAAAGTTCAATGGGACCATTGATCTGACTGTACACTTTGAGGCAGACAAAGGGAGCAATAGATTTTCAGGGGCTATTTATTCAATGTTAGGTCATTTATTCCCATAGAGAAAATTCTTTTTACAATGACATTTTTAAAGAGATGTTTCATTTTTCACAGAGTGAAGCAGTACAAAGATATTTAAAAAAGCACTTCCAGCCTCTTGAAAGAAGCACACTTTGTAAATGCAAAAGACTACTATTAACAAAAGACATTTTAGTTATCTTATTTATAGTCACCCTTATCCAAATATTTTGGATACATAGTGTCCTATTTATTTAAGAACAGACTTAATTTTTAGTGATTTCATCAAGTCAAATATCTTCCTCCATCTTTTAAAATGTTAGGCAATGATTAGTGCTAGAAATGAATGTTAAATTACATTTTTACCAGCATAATTTTATTTTTAGTTTTAACAGACATCAGACTCAGTTGATTATGGTTTTAGAATTTCAAGTAGTATAGTAAATTAAAATACAACCTTATATTTAATACTAGCATTAGTAGTCACATTTAGAATTCCTGAGATAAATACCGAGCTGGAATATTGTCTAACCTAATCACTTTATTATTGTTTTACCAATTCCTGTAGGTCTCCAAAAAAGACAACTTACATTGAAATTCTAAAGTCCAATTGCCTGCTGCCATACTTAATGACCGTAGGAAGTAAAACCTTTGAGTCAGGTTGCAACTAGAGATGGAAAAAATGAGCACTACAAAAGAAGAGACACTTTTTGTTTTCCAAAAAGTCCAAAGAAACCTATTTGAAAAAGAACATTGGTTAAAAAATAAAATACTTGCTTTTCATATCATGTATATACACACCTATCTGTCTTTAGCTTGCAGTACAATAGTAAAATGCCAATCAGAGGATACTATTGTTGTTATGGAGTAAATCTCCATAACAGAAACCAATAGACATTTCTAGAAACATCTATTGTATTTGTGGTTTGGAAACTGATGCATAGTAAAAACTGTTTTATAAGCAGCTTGCTTGGTACTACATATTTGAACTTCTGAAGAATGATTTAATGTACGTTAGAATTACTAACATTAAAAATAATTTTACCACCACTGAAAACAAACATAGAAAATAAAAGGCATGAATTTAGGAAGTAAATATCTTTCATGTAATGGCCTATGCTTTTTCTAGCTTTTTTAGCATTTTCCCCTCTTTATCTTGTGACCAAATTTTGTCTTATCCACTGGGAGACAGATTGCAAGAGGATGAGGGTAGGGTTTGCAAGTTGTAGGAAGGCAACGGAATTATTCCAAGATTAGCTCCCAAAAATCCAGGATGCTGTCAAAAGAATCATAAGTGCTTATGAAACTATGCTTATAACAATAATACCTTGGCCTTTGTGACTTTGTTTATTTGCCTTTCCATGAAATCTAAGAATTGCTTAATGATATCAACACAGTTTGGCAAAATAGAAAAACATACTGGTGTTGGAGTGCTCAGCCCCATGTTTTGTGCTAGCTTTTCCTCTTCTACCTGTGTAATTTTATTAGTCAGAAGCTAACAGCAGCTTAAAGAAAAAGTAACAGCCTCATTTTTCTCATGTAATAAGCATGCCAGTTCTGTCTGTTGGCTCAATCTGACATCTCTGAGCTAGGTTCCTTTTATTTTATTGCTCTATGTTCTTTTTGAATGCCTTTTGTCTTTGTGATTGCAGTGCGCTGCAGCAACGTAGGCCTGAGGTCTGCTAGTCCAACAGAGAGAAGAGAGAGATGAAGGAAGAACCCAAGGGGTTTTCTCTCCGTGCAGCCACCTCTGCTGTCTGAAAGGACACCCTCCCAAGGGACGTCTGCCTAACCCCGTAGGTCAGAATTGTGTTTCATGGATGCAGGTGGATTAGGAACACTGAAATTTCAATTTTCTAATTTTAATATGGGTGACAATTAAATGATATATATGAAAAACTTACCATAGCACCTGACGCATACTGATACCAACACAAAATAAATATCAATCAATAAATGAAAACAGAGAATATGTTTATTTAGAAATAAAAATATTTGCAGAAATACTGTTGTTTTCTCCTTCTTCTCCTTCTTCTCCTTCTTCTCCTTCTTCTCCTTCTTCTTCTTCTTCTTCTTCTTCTTCTTCTTTTTTCCTGTGGTGAAAGTGGGGTGTCAGGATAGGGAAGGTGGTTCATATTTCAGTATTTCATTAGTAAGCTGAGTTTTTAGAACTCAAAATAGATATCCCCAATCACACAGTTCAATGAGTAGCCTATTTAACACAAAATATGCACATTTCTATTTAACCTATAATATAGTTGAACTATGTCTGCAGGATTATGTACATGTTGTTCTGAGTCACTGGTAGCTGAGTTAAAATGAACCACATCTGGATGTAGGCTGTAAGAGGGGTATCTTGGAACGTATATACTGAGGTACTTGTACATTTGTTTATAGAAACACTTGTATAATTTTATAATATTTTTATATATGGTATATATTTATGTGTTTATATGTATTTAACTGTTTAAATGGCAGTATCTCAGGTTTTTATATAAAATGTAATTCCATTCATCTCAATTTACTCTTATATTATCTTTTGAAAGTCATGATTTATACTTTGTAGATGGATTTTAATGGATCAGTTAAGGATTGATTGAACAGACCAGGTAAGGAGAACTCTTTACAGAATAACCCAAATTTTTATTTCTATATGAATTAACTCACTTAATGAAGATACTCTGAATTTGGAAATAACAATTTTGGCTATTCTAGCATTATTTACAATAACCAAACTATGGAAGCAGCCTAAGTGTCCATTGATAGATGTGTGGATAAAGATGTATATATATCTTTGGATAAAGATGTGATATATATATCACATCTTTATATTAATAGTCTGTATAGACTATTATTGAGCCATTAAAAAAAATGAAATCTTGCCACTTGTAGCAACATGGGTGGAGCTCCAGAGTATAATGCTAAGTGAAATACTCAGAGAAAGACAAACACTGTATGGTTTCAGTCATACGTAGAATTTAAGAAAAAAGCACACGAACAAAGGGAGAAAGAGAGAGAGAGAGAGAGAGATCAGGAAACAGACTCAACTATAGCGAACAAACCAGAAGGAAGTTGCGTGGGGGGATGGGTGAAAGAGGTGAGGAGGAGTCAGAGCACACTTACCGTGATGAACCCCAAGTAATGTATGGAAATGCTGGATCACTATACTATACACCTGGAACTACTATAACACTGTATGTTAATGACACTGGAATTAAAATAAAACTTAATCTAAAAAAGCAATTTCGGCTGTTCTAATTGCCTAGCTAGCTTACTACAGAGCTTAACTATAAGCATCAGGTGGAATACGCCGTCAGGTCAGTGAGTTACTAGCCCCACATTAAATCATCCTTGTGGTGGATCTGAAAATGACTTTGGTATATCATCAGCCTGAAATGATTTCTCTGCTTCATACTCCTGTTCTTTAGTGACAGGTGCAGCTTTGGGCCTGTAAGTACTATGGTATTTGAATTCCCTTCCCAGGGTACACAGGAATTTATAGCAGTTAGAAGTGTAGATACTGAAATATAATGAAGCCAGCTTTAAATTTCTGTTCTAAAACTTAATTGTTGTATAGATCTGCCCAAGCTGCGAATGGCTCTTTACTCCTAAATTTTCTCATCTATAAAATGAAAATAATTATTCCTGCTTCATTTGTTTAGAGAACTGAGGTAATATATCTGTCCAATTAATTGTTCAATATCCACAATGTTCAAGGCTCATATTACCTACTTAATACAGGAAAGCTTTTTTAGTTTATCATCAGTAATTTGTCATCTGAGCAGTCAATGTCTCTTGATTTTGTTTTTTTGCTGTGTAGTGGTCAAAGCTCCATATTCTTTCAAGCCTTATACAACATTTTGATGCAATTATCCTCTACACATATTTATGGTTATTTCTATTACGTCCCTCTCATCCTCCCTATATGGAAGGCTCATTGAAGATTCTAACTATGGTTTATTCATCTTTGCATCACCACAGTGTCTCATATATAGTAGAAATTGAAATAAGTTTGAATCAATGAATCAATGGGCTAAAAAAGCAGAAACAAACTTTTCTAAAACTTTATACTAAACATTTTAAATATCCACCCCTGTTTTAAATGCTTTAAGATGCTAGTGTTTGAAATGGAATTAGAAGTCAGATTCCAGGGGGCACTTGGGTGGCTCAGTTGGTTAAGTGTCTGCTTTTGGCTCAGGTCAGGATCCCAGGGTCCTAGGATGAAGGCTTGCATTGGGCTCCCTGCTCTGTGGCGAGTCTGCTTCTCCCTCTCTCAGTGTCCTTCCCCTCCCTTCCCCCATGCTCTCAGTCTCTCTCTCAAATAAATAAATAAATAAAATCTTTTTTAAAAAAGTCAGATTCCAACTCAAATCCAATGACAATATTCCTCCCTATCATTTTCCTAATCAAAACAATAAATGAGATGCACAAAGATGGAAACATTTAAAGCTACAATTATACCATTGATGAAAGGGCTTATTTAGGGTTCAAAATCAAATTAATTTTATATAAAATATTTTTAGTCTTTTATTAAATTAAAACTACAGAAAAAAATAACCAGAACTTTTTTAAGAAGGAGGGAAAATAATAGGTAATTTTATATGCATTGTCATACACCAGACCCAGCATATTTTGTTTTTGAGACTTTTACAATGTGGAGGTATCTGATATTCTTGTTCCTATTCTGCCTAAGCAGCTGCCATTCACCACCTGCTGTGCAAATCCCACTCATATTTTTAAAAGCCTCTAGAATTATGTAAAAAAACACTTATTCCAAATCAGTTAACCATACTTCAAATGTCACCCACACCTTTGCTTGGCAGTCAAGAAAAGTATCAAAGTGAGAAGGTAAATAACACTAAGATTTACTTCTTACTCTCATCCAAACCCACAAAATCTTTCACATGCTAGCATAATTTACTTTGAATTATTCTGAGGAGTTAGAGAGTGATATGGGCACAAGAAAAAAATGTGTACAAGAAGCCACCTATATATTTTTTTTTAAAAAAGATGTCATTCTTTTTTTTTTTTTTAATTTATTTGACAGAGATCGCAAGTAGGCAGAGAGGCAGGCAGAAAGAGGGGGAAGCAGGCTCCCTGCTGAGCAGAGAGCCCGACATGGGGCTCGATCCCAGGATCCTGGGATCATGACCTGAGCCAAAGGCAGAGGTCTTAACCCACTGAGCCACCCAGGCGCCCCATGCCACCTATATTTTTATAGTCATGTCTATCTGGAAGCCAAGTTGTTAATCCCCAGAAGACATTAATGGATCCTAATTTTAGGACTGATGCCAGCTCTGAGGAAGAGATCCTTGTATCTATCAGCTTTACAATGCTTGTACTACTGAAGTCAAGTTTATATTTATTTTCGTGTAAATGCCTGGACACTTCTACAACATCAGCTTCTCAGGGACAATCCAGACACTTCCACCAACATCTCAAAGCTGGAGTAGGCATGGGTTGTGTGGGTTCTGGGTTCAGCTGAGGTACTCTATCCCAAAATGAATAGTACATGTTTTTAGGAAGATAAAAGGATTCCTTTCTTTTTCACAGTTATGACACTGCTGCTTCTTCACGAGCCTTCACATGTCTGGGATACAAAGAGGGGCAAAATGTGGTCAGCTCAAGACTTGGTGTAGAAGAGGTAGTGGCAGTTTATTTTAATGGATACCACATGTACACACAAATCTATATAAATTTGATGTTTTTATAAGGATAAATTTTATATTGTTTGCTCAGTTTCCCAGGACAGGTTGTAGCAGGGGAAAGGAAGATGGCCCAGGACACAGTAGCTGCGTGATACATCTTTTCTTTACCAAAAACGTATCAATATTATTCTGTCACTGTCCCATACACATGCTATCTTACTTGCAGTTTAGAAAACCACTTCCTTTCACACTACAGAATTGTAACACTATATGAATAAGGATGATAATTTAAGAGGAATGTTTTTCCTAGTATTTCAACTTTCAGAAATCCAGATATCCATTCCCATAAATTTCCAAAGTTTTACCTGTGCGATGTTGACTCATCCCACCATGGAGTTTTTATGTGGTTGCCGAAAGTATTGGAAGCCCATTAAATTGGAGAAGTCCTGCCAAAGGGAAAAATAATAACCATAAAGAGAGTTAATTCTGAAAAGTAATTTCCTAGCAAAAAATCTAATTACCTTTTATAATATCAAATGAAAGGATACAGTTTTCTTTCAGTTCAAATTTGTTAATAGGCACAAACTGCTGAAAAAACTTAAGATTTAGTGCTCTTTCAGTCAAAGAAGAAAGATTTATTCTTAACCTAATAGGAAGTTATTTTAGCCATAAAATATGATAGGAATGACAAAGAACGAATAAAACATAAACACTGTACACTCACAAAGTTGTTGTGATTAGTAAATTCATTAAATATGCTCAATATATTGAGTCATGTATATAAAAAAGTCGGACCACATCTTCCCTCAGAATTTGCGAGGTGACAGTTTATGCCTTGCTTCTGCTTTCTTTTATCTGTGGACTGTATCATTCTTTGTTCTTACTGATTATTATGTGCATTCAGAACAAATACATTTTATTTCTGCTATAAAAGTTTCAATAATTCAAAACCAGGTGAAAGTGGAAAACCATTATAAATTAAAGCTATCAAGAAGATAGTAGGATGCACAACAGAAGAGAGTCAAGGAAAACTGATGAAAACAGGTGACCACCTTCTGTTTTAGCTAGTTATTATGGATATAAGGTTTTGTAAACACAACAAAAAATAAAGGTACAAGTTGTCACTGGACAGATGTAGATTATTGTTAAATCGCCTCTCTTCTTTATTCTAAATTCACAATACCTGCAGTCAGAGTCTCTCTTTAGTATGGTAATCACAACTAATCCTTTGGCACAGTAACACAAAAATCCTCTGTAAGATGCTTGTAAAAGTGTGTTTTTACACTTATCTTGAACAGTCTATCGATATTACAGTACAGACATCAATGTCATCATTACTTGAATACTGGAAGGATAAGAAATTTTCAAGACTGTTTCTAAACCAAAGTGGTATTTGGACACATCTTGGATAATAGGTGGAATTGCATAGATGCAAAACATGAAAAGGGGGGATTTCAGGTGTGTGAGAAAAAGATAGCCCAACTCCAGACATTTGCAAGTGCTTATCATTTCCTAAGAATGCCTACAACTGGATCATAATGGTACATGAAGCAGAAGGAGGGGAGTTTTGTGGATGGTGCAGCTGCAAAGAGACAGATACTGTCTCTTTTGTCAAGGGATTCAATGGTTGTTGAGTTTTAGAAAACATGAAAGATAATTAGTCTGGTTTTTATTCTCTCGGTCATTTAGAAAATCTTTTGGACATCTCTTAAGTGTTAAATACTGTTTCAGATGTTCAGATTAAAAAAAAATTAAAAAAAATAATAAAAAAAAGCCATAGTGTTTTTCAGAGGCTAGAATGTGATTGTAATGACAACAATTAGGCTATTAATTATAATAAATTTTGATAAATATATGTGCCATGCCAGTTAGCAATATGAAGACACCTAACATTAGAGGGTATCAGGAACAAAGCCTTGACATTTAACATTTAAACTAAGAATTGAAGGATGGGGGCGCCTGGGTGGCTCAGTGGGTTAAAGCCTCTGCCTTTGGCTCAGGTCATGATCTCAGGGTCCTGGGATCGAGTCCCACATCAGGGCTCTCTGCTCAGCAGGGAGCCTGCTTCCTCCCTCTCTCTCTGCCTGCCTCTCTGCCTACTTGTGATCTCTGTCTGTCAAATAAATAAATAAAATCTTAAATAAAAAAATTGAAGGATGAATCATGGTCCTCTGGAAAAGGAAGAAGGAGGCTAGCATAAAAGGAGGTGGGATTCCAGGGGAAAAAAAAGAACCTATTGTAAAGACAAAAAATAATAAGTGCTGGTGAAGATGTGGAGTAATTGGAATCCTTATACACTGCTGGTGGAAATGTAAAATGGAACAGTGGCCTTGGAAAACTGCCTGGTAGTTTCTTAAAAGGTGAAACATAAAAGTTACCACATGACTCAACAGTTTTATGAAAATGATACATCCAAGAAAACTGAAAACATATGTCCACACAAAAAGATATGCACAAATGTTCATAGCAGCACTATCTATAACAGCAAAAAGTGGAAACAACCCCAAAACCCATCAACTGAGAAACAAATAAAGTATAGTAATATCCATACAATGGCATGTTATTTGACAACAAAAAGGAATGAAATTACTTATTCATGCTACAGTATAGATGAATTTGAAACCATTAAGTAAAGGAACACTGACACAAATCATAGTTGTATGATTCTATATGTGACATGTCCACAATTTGCAAGTCTAAATAGACAGAAAGTAAATTAGTGGTTGTTTGTGTTGCATGGGGGAGTATAAAGAGGAGGGGAGTCAAAGGAGATAAGGAATGATTGCTAATGGGTCTGGGGTTGCTTTTGGAAGTGATGCAAATGTTTTTAAATTGGTTGTGTCGATGATGGTACAATTCTGTGAATACACTTAAAAGCCATGAATCATACACTCTAAGTGGGTGAATTGCATGGTATGTGAATATTATCTCAATACAGCTACTGAAACTATTGCAAAGCTCAGGATGAGGGAAAAGCATAAGTCCTTCAAGAAACAGAAAATTCCAGTATAGTTAAAACTAGAACTAGAGTATATGCTAGGTAGTGATACTGGAGATGTGAGCAAGGGTCAGATATTTCTGGACTTATGAGGCATGTTAAGAAGTTTGGATTTTATTCTAACGCTCAAAGAAAACAATTAAGTTTTATGAACTAGAAGAATGATATAATCGAAAAAAATTTTTAGAGAGGTCATTAGGGCTGCCATTAAGAAAAATAGATTGGAAAAAAATAAGACAAGAGGCAAAGACATCATTAAAATGTTGTAGCAATAATCCAGGAAAATTAATGGCGAAGTGGTCAAAATATATTGGCAGTGGAGACATAAGGAAATGGATGGGTTGAAGAGCAATTTAGACTCACGTATAATGAGACTTGGTAATTCCTTAGAGGGTACAGTGAGGAACACAAAACAGTTATAGACTATATCTTGGTTGCTGGCTTGACTATTTGGGTAGATATTAATATAATTCAAGGAAATTAAAAATTAAAGAGATTAGGTCTTATAATGTTACATAATAGAAGGCTACACTATTACACATACTAACTTTCAAACACCCAGTAAATAACCAAGCATATAGGTGAAATAAGAAAATAGCCAGATGGCTCCAGAGCCCATTGATTAGAGATGCATTGCACCTATAAAATACTTTAAAAAAATCACGTCTTTATGATTTTACTCTTCACAAGAACACTTGCATTAAATTTTTCTTTTATGTTTCTCAATAGCCTTTTGTATTATTCTTTACAAATAAGTCATAGAATCTGTAAAACTTTTCCTTCCATTTTGAAAGCATATTGTAAATGTAATTTTTTTAGGTCTACAATACTCCGTAAATCATATCACAAGTTGACATCAACATGTACAAACAAGGCAGTAAATTAAATATTCAGTATTTGAAATCTCTATGCATTTTTAATACCATTTGTTTTTCTATAAACCTAACATACATCTATCAAGCTTTTAGCAGTCTGAGACAATACAAAAACCTCTCTTATTTTTACTTATTCAAATAAAATTTTGAGTAGAGGATTTTACTGAGGCATAATGACAGAATTTGGTCACATTAAGATCTTGGTCAATTTCATAAATAACAAAATAATAGTGGAAGATGTTTTCCAAGTCTAAATTTAAATCAGTAAATTGTACTTAATCTCTGAACCAATGTATTTGATATTAAAAATATTGATTCTACTCTCCTGATAAATATGGATAATTGCTACATAATATGGTTTCTCAGAAAAGAATGTTTAAATAAATATAAAGTTTTAGAATGAGTCTCTTCTCTTTGATGACTGACAAATAAAATTATAAACATGACTATATCTTAAAAACAAGAATAATTGTAAATATTAGATAATAGTGATTTGCTTAAAGGCAATATGAAATTAAGTGCTAAGTAAGTACTACTACAATCCTAGTAATAATGATAGTAGTATCGTGATCTTTTGAGCATCTATTTTGTACCAGGAATTAAACTACACAATTTATGTATATATATTCCTGACCCCCCAAGAACTCTAAAAGAAGTGTACATTTTACATTTGAGAAAGCTGCATTGGGAGAGAACAGCAGAAGACTCAGATATCTAAGAAAACTAATTGGGTCACAATATCAATATTTAGTCATTCCTCCTCATCTCAAATTCCAGAAGACCACATCTCCTTACATTGCATGATAATGTTTCTAGAAAAAAAGTGGAGTGGATTCTTGTTTATTTAATGCAAAATAGTGAGCACAGTTATATCTCTGTTGTTGAATTTATTTACTATAAAATTAAAATCATGTACTTTCTTCATTCAAAGTCTTTTAGAGTTTTAAATTATAGTAATTTTAATATCTTAAGTGATGCTTAGTATTCACATTTAAATTGCAGACTTAAAGAACCTAATGTACATTTTGTCTATCTTTTAACTATTAAAATTTCTTTGTATTTGGTTTTGGGTATATATGTATATGTGTAAGCACAGGTGTAAATATGGTTTTCTCTCCAAACCAATCTTGAGAATCTTTGTTTTATAATAGTAAAGTATAAAATTAAATAATATTTTTTATCCTGATTACTATTTGAATTAGTTCCATTTCAATTCTTTCTACATTCTGTTTGTGTTTTACCTATTATACAAGTCTTCTATAATATGGAAAGTGATCTATTTTCTATGCAAAAATAATTGGAGAAGTAGATATCATTTAATTTCTCATTTTTTTCCTTTCAAATAATTGTACTTTAAGGTTTAAAATTTTTTTCTTCTAAAATTTCATAAGCCTATTTACATTTATTTGATCTTGTATTAAATTCTATGGAGATGTTAAAATCTGCTAGGCTTTAATTTTGTGAAAGAGAACTCTAAAGCCAATCTCATTTTTAATTTTTTTTTTAAAGATTTTATTTATTTACTTGAGAGAGAGAAAGCATGAGAGGGGAGAAGTCTCAGAGGGAGAAGCAGACTCCCCGTGGAGCTGGGAGCCTGATGCAGGACTGGATCCCAGGACTCCACATGACCTGAGCCAACGTCAGTTGCTTAACCAACTGAGCCATCCAGGCACCCTCATTTTTACTTTTTGGAATTTTTTTTCTTTTTGCTTTTTTACCTCTAGAATTTTTAAAAATTATTCTTAGAAACCAGGATATGTCCACTGTACAATAATGGTGGACTAGGCAATTCTGAAAACATTTAGAAAAGATAGAAGTATAGAAAACATTTTCCCCTTAATCAGGGGAAAGCCTCACAAAGCAATAAAAAATTACATGACTAAGACCCATGAAAAGAAGAAATTCCAGAGAGGATTAATTCAACATTTTAGGGTCTTTTCCTGTATGAACTTCAAGCCTGCTATGATGCTCAACTAGTAAGAGGCATTTTTTTTTTAAGATTTTATTTATTTATTTGACCTGATCCAAAGGCAGGGGCTTTAACCCACTGAGCCACCTAGGCGCCCCAGTAAGAGGCATTTTTAAGGAGCTATACAGACAGAAATGGAATCTAAGGCACTGAAGGAGGGAATGCTTGATAAAACCAGTCTCACAGAGTTTGCCTTCTGAAGGCTTATACCCAATGGTAAGGGTGAAGGTTGAACTAGGAAAAAGTGAATACTAGTTTCTAAAGGCCTCAATCCCAAAAACTGAATTAAGAATAACTGATATGACTAGTCTTTAGCTTCAGATCAGAAGGAAAAATGAATCTTCTCTAGGGGCAGATAACATCATCTTAACTCTCAAATTATCTTGACAAATTTTGACATAAACTTTCCATAATGCAATTCCAAATAAGAGGATATTGTTAAGATAATAAAAGGATGAATAAATAGGAAAAAAGGCCATAGTAATAGGTCAAGAAACGACACCAAAAATTGAGATACTATACACAATGATTTAGTGACTATCTTCAACACTCTCCAAAAAATTAAAAAATATACATATATATATATGGGAAGAAAATTGAGAATTACAAAAATATCAAAAAGGAATTCTAGGACTGAAAAAAGTGGAGAAAAAAGTGAATATTAATGGGTAGATTTAACAGCAAATTAAACATAGATAAAGACAAAATTATTAACCTGAAAAGTGAGTCACAAGAAAATATCCAGATTGAAAGTTGAAGAGACAAAAATAATAGCATTTTCAGAAAACAATTAAGAAACTGAAGAATAGAGTAAAATGTTGTAATGTCTACTTTAATTAAAATACTAGGAAAAAAGGACAGAGTAAATAGGAAAGACAAAATATTTGAAGAGATAACAACTGAGAATTTTCCAAAGCTAATGAAAGGTAAATGGTCCTCTATATCTCAAGCCACGATTATTACAAAATTCACCTAATCATGCCATAGTAGAACTGCTGAAAATCAAAAACAAAGAAAAAAATTTTTTTAAACTTCAACCACAAAACAGAAACATCGTTGTTCGTGGGAATGAAAAATGGTACAATCTCTTTGGAAGACAGAGATTTTGCATTTTTTTACAAAACTAGATGTGTTCTTACCTACTCTCTAGCAATCATACTCCTTGGTATTTACCAAAAGGAACTGAAAACTTATGTCCACACATAAACCTGTGCACATATGTTTACAGAACAGTAGGTAAATGAATAAATATACTGTGGTACATCCAGACAATGGAAACGATGGAATTGTATTCAGTACTACAAAGGTATGAACTTTCAAAGCACAAACATGCATGGAAGAACTTTAAATACTTATTGTTAAGTGAAAGAAGCCAGTCTGAAAAGGCTGTATGTTATTTGATTTCAACTGTATGACATTCTGGAAAAGGTAAAACTGTGGAGAGAGTAAAAAGATCAATGGTTGCAAGGGGTCTGGGAAATTTTAGGGCAGTTAAACTATTTTGTATGATACTGTAGAGGTGGATACATGTCATTATATATTTGTCAAAACTAATAGACCAAACAACAAGGGCCAATCCTAATGTAAATTATTGACTTCAAGTTATAATGATGTATCAGTGTTGGTTCACCCATTTTAACAAACATACTGGTGTGGGATGTTAATTGAGGGGGTGTGCATGTGGGAGGGGCAGTATATGTTAACTCCCTGTACTTTCTGCTCAATTTTTCTGTGAGCCTACAACTGTTATAAAAAAACAAACTCTGTTTAAAAAAAAAAAAAAAGATACCAGATAGAAAGTCAGTGTATAACCAGTTCTAATACAGAAAGTATACCATCATTTGAGTAGAGAACACTTAATCTAAATAATAATTAACTATAACAAGGGATTGGGGCAATGCAGAACTGGCTGAGAAGAAGTAAAGGGTCATGAGTCTGTGTGGGATTCTTTCTCTCCCTCTCCTTCTTCCCCTCTCCCTGTTCCTGCTCTCTATCTTTCTCTAAAATAAATACATAAAATCTTTAAAATGGAAAAGGAATATCTAATAACTGTGGTAACAGAAGGAGAAAACAAAATTGTTAAAATAGATATATATTTCAAACAAAAGGCTGAACAGCTAAAATAATATGCAAAACAAAGCAGTACAAATAAAAAGCACATAGTAACATGGTAATGTTATTATTTTACCTCTATTATTTGTTTTATTATTCTACCTCTGAAATTGATGTTTGTTTAAGGTTGAATGTTGGGCCTAACTTTTTAAATAATGGATATTCGGGGCTCCTGGATGGCTCAGTAGGTTAAGCCTCTGCCTTCAGCTCAGGTCATGATTTCAGGGTCCTGGAATTGAGCCCCACATCGGGCTCTCTGCTCAGCAGGGAGCCTGCTTCGCCCTCTCTCTCTGCCTGCTGCTCTGCCTACTTGTGATCTCTCCCTCTCTCTCATTCTGTCAAATAAATAAATAATTAAATTTTTAAAAATAAATAAATAATGGATATTCAATAAAAAGACCACTTAAAGTCTTTTTAGTCTTTACTGTTGGGCTGCTTATATCTACTTCCTTTAATACTGTAATATTTCACTTATATTTTTTAATAAGTTAATATCTGGTAAGATGTCCATCCAACTGGTTTTCTTCAAGAGTATATTGTCTCTGGGGCGCCTGGGTGGCTCAGTGGGTTAAGCCTCTGCCTTCGGCTCAGGTCATGGTCTCAGGGTCCTGGGATCGAGCCCTGCATCGGGCTTTCTGCTCGGCGGGGTGCCTGCTTCCCTTCCTCTCTCTCTCTGCCTACTTGTGATCTCTGTCTGTCAAATAACTAAAAAAAAAAAAAAAAAAAAAAAAAAAAAAAAGTATATTGTCTCTTCTATTGAAATTGTATCAAAAACTAAAAAATCTAAATAATTCATTTATAGGGGTACGTGGTGACTCAGTGGGTTAAAGCCTCTGCCTTTGGCTCAGGTCATGATCCCAGGGTCCTGCGATCAAGCCCCACATCTGGCTCTCTCCTCCGTGGGGAGCCTGCTTCTCTCTCTGCCTGCCTCTCTGCTTACGTGTGATCTCTGTCAAATAAATAAAATCTTTAAAATAAATAAATAAATGAATAATTCACTTATAAATAATAGTTCATCCTTATTTATTTGAATAATAATAATAAAACAAACAATAAAGCTACTAGACAAAAATACAGTAGAATATCCTCATGGCCTTGGGTTAGGAAAATATTTTTTAAATATGGCAAAAAAGATTAACTGTAATAAATATTGATGTATTTGTGAACATTAAAATTAAGATCCTGTTACTCGTAATACTCCTAAGAGAGTGAAAAGGCAAGTCGAAGGAAAGGGAAAAGACTTTTGATACATAAAGGATAAAGAGCAACATCCAGAATGTATGTTTTTTAAAAGAAAAGAAAGTCTATCACTTCGTAAGACTGAAAACCCAATACAAAAAAGGGAAAGCATCATGAAGATACAAACACAATAGATAGTAGCCAAATAGAAATAGATATGAAAATGTGTTTAAGATCATTGGTCATCAGCAAAATGAAAATTTAGAATACAATGGCATATATGTGCAACACGTGTGTGTGTGTATGTGTGTGTCCATGCATGTGTTCATCCACGAGAAAGATGGCTAAAAATGAAAACTGGTGAAAATATATAGGTATAAAGCAATGGAAACCTTCACATGGTGGTGATAAAAGTATAATTTTTTTTTAAAGTATAAATTTTTAAATGTAGTCTTTTAACAAATGCTGAAAGAGAGTTGCTCTTGGATAGAAAAGCACTATTTCAGGAAGAAGTTTTCATGGAGAAATTGATATGGCTTATTAAATGTTGTTTAGTGTAGCATTCATTTCAGCCAGGCCAGATCCTAGAGGGCTGGATGTTGGTCTCCAATGGTGGATGTTCCATTAGGATGTTTTATTTCAGATTGGCAGAAAACATAATGACTACCATTTATACTCCTACTTCTATGCCAGAGAGCTTTGCTCCAGGAATAGTTGTTCCTGGTTTCTACTTCACAGATATTTTATTCTTTGTTTTCAGTATATTTGAAAGTCTTCTTTCCTTTATCTTTCCTTTTGTGAGTTTCTTTTTCTCCCATTATAAAACTCCCTTTGTGTGTCATATACTATTTGGAAAAAAGTCATCAAGTTGCCTTAGCTTGTTCACAATAGCTTAACACATGGGTTACCAAAACACATTTCAAAAAACCATATTTTAGTATGTTTTAAAATCCCTTGAAACCCATGAAAACATGAAGTGGACAGATAACATCTCTGGTGTACTTTCCTTCAGTAGTGAAAGCTGGGAATGCTTCATGTACTGCACATACTATATTTTCCCACTTGTTAGGAAGCTGCTTAGATTAAAAAAAAAAAAAAGGTTTGACTCTATCAAAATAATGGCCATGCACACTATTCATACCAGTAGGTAAGTATAATTAGTTGTATTTCTTTTTTTTTTTAAGATTTTATTTATTCATTGGACAGAGAGACATCATAAGTAGGCAGAGAGGCAGGCAGAGAGAGAGAGAAGGAAGCAGGCTCCCCGCTGAGCAGAGAGCCCAATGTGGGGCTCAATCTCAGGACCCTGGGATCATGACCTGAGCCGAAGGCAGAGGCTTTAACCCTCTGAGCCACCCAGGCTCCCCTAATTAGTTGTATTTCATTCCAGATTATTTCTCTTTAGCTCGAAAAGTTTAGAGTGAGTGGTATCTAACTAACATCACATGCTCCTTTTAACAGGTTAAAATAATTATTCTTTTGAGAACATTTATAACTTCATTCATAGAGATATAAATTCCATCTAAGCCAAAAAATATGATAAATGAAAAAAAATATATTGGAAAAATAAGTAGGTAGTGTTTTTACATTGTAGAAATAGCCCTTAAATTAAAATTGCAACTTTTTAACTTTATTGACCTTCCCTTTTGGTAGGATATGTGTGGAACAATACTCAGTTGTCAGATGGAGGTGAAAAGAATGTGATATATAGAAATAGCGAAGTCTGTGCCTGGTCCTCAAGGGACTGAAGCAAAGAGGAGAAAAACGTTCACAGTGTCAAACACTGCAACTACAATGAATGGCATTTAAGACAAAAGAATAGAGTCAGGGTGTGTTTTGAGAATGTGAACAGCAGGGCGATGCATGAAACATGTTCTGAGAAAGACTAAACTGCTTATAGGATCTTCACAATTGGTTCAGAAAATTCCCCAAACAACCTGGGCTGAATAAACTTATTTTTTCTTGTTCAGATATTTTTACAAGTTTCTTTTCATTATGGCATATATTTTAAAAATTTTATTTTATAGTTATATAAATCATCTCTTGTGTTATTATTTTTTTCTAAAGAAAAATTTCCCATATACAGCTATTAGCTTCTCCCTATTGGAAGGTTGTATGCCAGTTCTCTGGTTGATTTTACGCTCCTCTTTCAATTTCTAAAACAGTGATCATATTTACAGATGCAGAGGGGAATTCATTGGAAGCAGACTGTCATCCTTAAAGATGATGTAAGTGAAAGAAATGCTAGCATCAAGCATGATAAAATTTATAATTGTTTTGACATTTTATTTTACATCAAGAAAATATAAAATCTAAACACACATTTTTCTCTTATTTTCCTCAAAAAAAAAACCAATTCAATTTATTTATCTACTTGCTATTGTTACTCCAAAAAGTATACAAAATATGGAAAAGTGCAATAAATTGAAGGCTATTCTTATGGAAGTAATTGTGTGATTAAGTAAAGCATATGATACTATGAAATAAAAACTGTGGACTGCCTTCATTCAATGGGCAAAAGGGTATTCATTGTTTTACTCTAGGAATTAACTTTAAACAAAGTTCTTTAGAGCAGAGCCTCTGGGGTTTTGGTTGTACTTGTAAAATTTAATGAAGATTTTAGATGTCTTATCATAAGCTTATTAACCTGAAAATAGAATTTAACAAATTAAATAGAATGAAAATGTTAGGTTTGTTATTGTTGGTGTTGTTGTTTTCTAAGCTTTACCTCTTTTTCTTTCTCAACAGTTCTCATTTCTGTGAGATTATTTGATACAGGTATTATTTCAGTCTTGGTTGCTCTAGAGACATCACAGGTGAATGAGAAAGCAATAAAGATCCAATAACCTGGAAAAATACTTATAAATAAGACATCTGCTTCCCACTCTGACATGTATAAAGCTTGGAAGTTTTCACTTTCATCCTTACAACAAGAAACCAGCTGAATAAACTGAAAATCACAACTCTTTTTAGAGTCAGCAGAAATGAAGTCACAGGACAAACTATTACCTTGAAAACTAGACAGAGGGATATGGAGAATGACAAGTTACCAGGAGCATCAGCCCAGAAGCAGAGGCCCACAGCTGAGCCAATATTAGTAGGAATGTATTAAACTATAATTGGTTTAATGGGTTGTTTAAAGTTCAGTGTAGACTAGCTTGAGAGTTTAAAAAACTCTAAAGGGGTCCAGACTTAGAGGAGCTCCCACATTTTGCACCAATAACTCAAAAGAGTTCCTATAAAATAATAGGGAGTTACAGATAAAAGAACTGCAAGCTTCAAATTTAACTTAAGTCTCCAGGGACACCTGAAGACAACAGGAGAGACAAAAAGGATGATGCTAGAGAAAAGCTAAGCTTCTGACAGCAAAGCTACAGCCAACAGTAAACATAACCTAACTTCTAGTCAGATAACCATCAAACTTCACACTGAAGGTCTATCCGCATCAGTTCTTTTTACCTGGCACATCATGTCTGGCTACAACAAAATATTGCAAGGCATGCTAAAAGGCAAAATTCAAAATGTGATGAGATAAATTAAGCCCAAGAATCAGATTCATAAACGGTAGAGATTTTAGAATTATCAAGACAAGTAATTTAAAATAACTATAATTAATGGGTTAAGGATTCAAAGGGAACATGTAGACTACATACAAGAATGGATTGGAATAGAAACAGAGAGATGGAATCTCTAAGAACCAAAGGAAATGTTACAAATCAAACATATTTAATAAAATAAAAATAAAAAAGTATAGTTGAAGAGTAGACTGGACATGGCCAAGGAAAGAATCAAAGAACTTGAAGACATGTCAGTAGAAAGTTCCAAACCTGAAATGTAAAGAGAAAAAAGAATGAAAAAGATGGAATAGAATTTCTAAAAATTGTAATGGAAATCCCAGCAGAAGAAAACAGAAAGGAGCACAAGAAATATTTGAAGAAATAATGACGGAATTTTCTAAAATTAATGATAGCCACTAAACCACAGATCCAGAAGCTCAGAGCACATCTAGCACAATAAATACAAAAATAACAACAAAAAAACAACAATAACAAAACAAAACAAAAAACAAACAAACAAACAAAAACCCTCAAGGGTTATCCTAGTCAAGCTGCAGAAAATCAAAGACTAAGAGAAAATCTTGAAGAACAAAAAGTTGTGTCACTGATTCTTTTAGATACTATCTTTGACAGGACATTGTAAAATGTTATTAAATAATAAACATAAAATATTTGACATATAAAATATGAAACAGGTAATAAGATGTCATATGATCAAGTACCCAAGAGTACATTAGGAGAACAGAGACTCAGAGAAATATAGTATAGTGCCATAGTCTAATAAACCATGTAAAATATAATATTTCCTTTGGCTGATGCATAGGATTTTAGTTAGGGGTTGGTCAAATGTGGCTATTCTAGGAAAGAGAGCCACATGATCAATTTGCCAACCAACAAGCATGTGTTTTGTTTCTGTTATTTGCAAGATACTTGACAAAGTGCAGTGGATCATAAAAATGCATCATATGTAGACTCATTTTTTAGTAACTTAAAATCTACTGAGAAAGAAATGGTAGTCATCATGTGGAAAGGGCATGCTATAGTTAGAGTCAGAGGTCTGAGAATCACTTATACTTTCTGAAATTAATCAGATACTTGGCTTGGGGAAATTATTGTGTCAGTGAAAGTTTATTTCCTTGTAAGATAAAAATAATTACACATATCTCATGTGTATTTTGTGAGGATTAAATAAAAGTATATGTGAAGTTACCTGGCTCACATCAGTGATTTAATATTGTTGTATTTGGCATTAAGGCATGAAAATTAAAAAAACAAGAGTTTAAGAGCAACTCAAGACAGCCACAGATTTGATGTCAGAAGGGCATTTCCAAAAGCTTTGAGTTTAGGCAATATCACCACAAAATGACTTCATTTGGGAAGACTTTCTTTAAAAAAATCCACTTTATTTGGATTTTAGAGATTATGTAATTCATATAAACAGAGAGAAGGAAAAAAGACATTGGAAAGTGGAGGAAGATTTTGTCTAAGAGTCATAAGAAAAAATTAGGAAAACCAACTTAACCTAGAATGGAGATATCATTATGAACTCTTGTGGAAGATAAAGTTCATTACTTCAAAAAGTTTATGGAATGGGCACATAGGTGGCTCAGTGGGTTGAGCCTCTGACTCTTGATTTCAGCTCAGGTCATGTGGAGTCTTATGATTGAACTCCATGTCCAGCTCCATGCTCAATACAGAGTCTCTCTCCATCCCCCTGCTTGCTAGACCTCTCTCTCTTGCTTTGACTCTCTTTAAAAAAAAATATATATATATGGAAATCTAAAGTAGAGAAGCATGGATTTTAATGGTTCATTAATTTAAAACTCACAATGAAATCAGATTTGGAAAGATGCATTTGTAATAGAAGATATTAATGTGCACACATTATAGGTTTATATTGGAGGAAGAAACAACTAGAAGTTAAAGGAGTTTCCCAACCTGGGAGTTATCTGAGGAATATAATTTCTGCTGCTCTGAAGAGGTTGTATTTAATTCAGGGGAAATCATAACAGAGCATTTAGTCTGGAAATTATTGTGAACACCATTACAGTAAATGCTTGGGTCAGTGATGATCTTGCACATTATTCCCTAGTCAAAGCAACTCTGGAAACTGCATTTCTAGGAAGTTACATTTTAAGAAAGAAGAAAAAGTTTTCAAATGCAGTCTTCTCCACCTATACTGAACATATCAGTGATAATTGCAGTGGTGTGAGTTTAAAAGAAGGTTGACAAAATTTCATTTTCATACAAAATGGTAGGAGGAAATCAGGAGAATCAGAAAATATGTAAGCTTTATATTTATTTTAACAGGTTTATTATCTATTTTACCTTTTTTTTTTTTTTAATGGTCTTTATTTACTTGAGAGAGAGAAAGCAAGTGAGAAAGAAAGCATGAGGAGGGGAGAAGAGCAGAGGGAGAGGGAGAAGCAGACTCTTAGCTGGGCAATGAACTCAACATTGGACTCCATCCCAGGACCCCAGGACCATGACCTGAGTCAAAGGCAGACACTTAACCAACTGAGCCACCCAGACATCCTTATCTATTTTAACTTTTGCGCAGAATATTTACCAACATCTGTGGTTTGCATTTTTTCTTTCTTTTCTCCGTCAGTCCTTCTTTTAGGTAAGAAATACTCCACGGATTTTAGGTCCCCACCCCCCGCTCCTTTTTTTTTTATTCACCATGAGTCCTGCAGGCCCACTTCACATGTGAAAAGCAGGCAGAAAAGGTAGGTAGATAAATTCCTTCACTAGTAAACTTTCCACTTAAAAGCTTTCGCAATGAAGAACATAATTGCTCACCAGAGTAAAAGTGAGTTAACTATCCCTGACACCTAAAAACAGCAATACTGGTCACTTAGTCACATTTATTTATTTTTTTTAAAGATTTTATTTATTTATTTGACAGAGAGAAAGAGATCACAAGTAGGCAGAGAAAGGGGGAAGCAGGCTTCCTGCGGAGCAGAGAGCCCTATGTTGGGCTTGATCCCTGGGATCATGACCTGAGCCGAAGGCAGAAGGCTTTAACCCACTGAGCCACCCAGGTGCCCCACTTGGTCACTTTAAACTAATGGTCTTAAGACAAGCCTTTGTGGAAAAACCTGCATACCAGTTGAAGGGGCTTATCAATTACCATTGTCAGTTCTTAACTCTGGTATAGTGAGATTCATTCCTCCCAGTCTGGTGTGAGTCATTTTCTGGTCCCTTGAGCACAGCTGTTCCAAAGACTGAACACAATAAAGGCAACTGCAAATAAAAATTTGCACAAAAGCTTTGAGGGGTGGTACCATCATTTCAGTAAATAGAGCAGACATTGTTGATGCCTCACCTCATATTACAACATCCTCTTATGTTTATCTGTTGCTGTAACTCCCTGCACAACAGTTTCTCACCTTAAATGCCTCCCCCTACCGCTCCTCTGCCTTAGGCTTTCTTTGGCATCACAAAAGACTGTTCCACTTCATTCAGGAATTCATCTCCTGGGAGTGTTCTTTGAACAATGGTAGAAGGGGGACAATGGATAAATGCTCCAGTCTCCGCATTAATAGAAAAATGTGATATATGTTTCTCAGAATGTTCCCTATGATAATCAACCCCAGCTTCCCACAATGGTAACCCATTTAATAATATACTCTATTATTCACTTTTCACTTTTCCTTAACTCACTGTCCACACTTCTCCACTTGTGCTTTCTGAAAACACCTCCCATAGAAAATACTTAAAACCAAGTCTTTATCTTAGGTCTGCTTTTGAAGGAACAAAACTGAGAGTTGTACCAAAAACAGTTTCTGAAGATAAGATTCAGGAATTGGTTCATTTGCCAGTCAGAGGACAACAGGGAGCGCTCTTCTGGGAGCTACCTAGTAATGCTGTATCATCATAATTATTAAAACTCTCATTTCCTCTGGATTGGGATGAGATAAAGGAAGAAGAAGGACTAGTTTAAGCAAGAGCTCTAGTACTTAATGATGTGAGGGCAAAAGTAACTATGAGGTTTGTGGAGTTATCTGCCTTAGAAGCCTTTCTATAGAATGATAAGCTTGGGACAACCAATTATCAACTAGCATCATTTGATGAGACTTTTCCCTTAAGCAGCTTGAGAACACATTGAACTGATCATTTTGTCCAGAATTTGATCATACAAGTCTTGGAGATACAAAGAAGACTGAATACGCACCTTTAGCAGGTCACCTACGCTAACGTCAGGGCCCTGACAGAGAAGTGAGACACTGAGACTGTGATGTGAACATTTAGTTGAATTCTTAAGAAGCTTGAATCCTGTTTTCTTGAACTCTCTAGGCTACCTGAGTGTCCTGATTCTCTGATCTTGGTGCATGGAAGCCTGCCATTTTGTCCCTGGTTAGAAGTTAAGCAAAGGCTTCACCTGAGGTACATGCCTCGTGACAATGTCTGTCCTCATCCATTTTGTCCCTTCCTCCCTTCTTTGTCTCTTTGTCTCTCATCTATTGGAGGAAGCAGTTTATTCTAAGGGAGCTGCAAAACCTGGTAAATTTGTGTTAGCAGGAATAAGAAGAGTCTATATGGGGGAGAATCTTGAGGGTATTAAGACCAGCAGGGTGGTGGACCATAAGACTGGTTACAGGAAGAATTACTGATACAGGGATGTTCTTCTGAATCTCTAATGATTCACTATTAAATTTACTGCCAAAGATAATCTGGAGCTAGTTTTGTCAGTTTGCTGAGATGCTTTCAGAATCTTGAACATGATGATGGTGATAAATTAGTTGGAGATGCTGGAACAGCTTTGAGAGATTACTGAGATAGAGATCTGATGGCTCAGAGAGTTAAGTGTGTTTTAATGGATTTAATACCTGATATAAGATATCCCACTAGCTGGCTATGTTCCGTGAGAAGACCCAGCAGACACTCCCTTCACTAAGGCAGCAGAGGATACATTAAAGAGGTAGACAGTGACATAATTGAGAAAATGGTGGCTGTTCTCTGTAGACGTCTTAATGCTATGAGATGTAGTCATGAAACTGGGATCCGTACGATGGGCTCCATCCATTGTGTGGATAATAGTATTCTAGAATAAAAAGGACCAGGTGATGTCAGAGGTAAGGTGGGCTTTATTTTATAATAAGCAACAGTGTCTAAGTAGTAATCAGAATCTTAACTTAGAAGAATTTATAAGATGGGTTTCTGAAGCTCCTGAACGCAACATGGTTGCATGGTTGCATTCAATAAAGATACTGCTCGGCTTTTAACAACAACAAAAATAAATCAAGAATGTGTGAGCAGAGATGGTTAAAGTCAGACCCTACAACAGAAAAACACAAATTTTTTACCAATTTTCAGAACTCATTCCAACTGCAGATCCAGAGGCTGCAATTAAGTTAGAAAATCGAGTTCCACTGAGGAAGGTCCATGAAATTCCATAAGAATATAGAGTAAATATATCCCAAACCTGACTATCAGGGCAAATAAGAATGGAAAAGGGAATTACCTAGTGTTTTGATAGACTTTTAGCTAAAACAAATGTTATCACTATTCTCCTTTAGTGTGGGGACTTAGGGGTGTCAGTGACAAGGGAGATCCTAGTTACTTTTCATTTGACAAAGGGTCCCATGAGTGGGTGGACCCCTTCTGTATCTGCTTCCTTGTCTCAATGCATATAATTCAGATGGATATGCTTAGCAAAACCTCTCTGACCAGTGGAAAAGGAGTCATTATGGTACAAAAGGTCAAATCAAAATCCCCGAAACTATCCCCACTGGCTTTAATAGTAAGTCACAGAACAATAGTGTACCTTGGGTGGAATTGGTTCCAAGTAGTAAGATTAAAGTTCCCATTCTATCCCCATTCATCACACCAAGATGGTTTAAAAAAAAAAAATGGATCATGGAGATGATAATAAATTGTCATTAATTTAAGCAAACAGTAGACAGGTTGCAGCTGCTGTGCTATATATGGTGGTATCCTTTGCCAGAGGTCAACACTGCTTCTGGCACTGGTCATGCAGCTCTTGATCTAGAACTGGAATCAGCAATATTTCTTCATAAAGGGCAAATCGGTAAAAATTTTAGACTTACAGGCCATATGTTCTATGTCACAATTACTCAATTCTGTCATTGCAGCAAAAGCAGCCATGCACAACATGTAAATAAATGGCTGTGACTATGTTCCAATAAAACATAATTCATAAAAATAGATTTGGGGTCAGAGTTGGTCCATGGGCCATAATTTGCCAAACCCTGATCTAGAGAATATTATTTTTCCATCAGGAAAGATGACCATCTTCACTTGAAAAAGAAATCAAACCACATTCACTAACTTTTCTAGGGCTATTTTAATTCCCCTATTCTCTATAAAAAATAATAACCGTCTTGAATCTTTGTAGTACATCTCACTGGTACACCATATTGATGACTTTATACTAATTGGACCTGGTGAGTAGGAATTCTCAAGAACAGAATGGATTCCCTGGTAAAACACACACATGCCAAAAGGTGAGAGAGAAACCCTACAATAATCAGAGTCCTTCCCCATCAGTGTAATTTTTAGAGGTCCAATGATCTTAGGAATGAGGGGACATTCACTCTATGGTAAAAGAAAAGTTACCACATTCTTACCACAATGAAAAAGATATCTGGTGGTTCTTTTTGAGTTTTGGAGGTGGCATATAACATTCTCTGTAATACTTCTTCAAGTTACATATCAGAAGACTCCCAAGGCAGAGGGTTCTTTATCAGATTTAGGATGAAGTACACACACTCTGATTTTGGGACCATATGATTCAGAAACCCAATTATACAAGAGGTTTTCATGGTACATAAGCATGCTATGTGGAATTTGTCATATGCTTCAAACAAAATTGAAGTGCAGATCTCAAGGAAAAAAAAAACTACTCATCATATGAAAAGGAGCTCCTGGTATGCTCCTTCTTTTTAGTAGAGACTAAGTGTCTGACTATGGAATGCCAAGTTGCAATGAAACTAGAGCTGTCAATATAAGCTAGATTTTATCACATCCACTAAGACATAATTTGCTTGCACATAGTGGAATTCCACTGTATGATGGGAATGGAAGCCCAATTTGATCCAAAGAACACAAATATGTTACCTGAACAGGTGACTGCATGGACCTGTCACCTATCTCTGTTACAAAATGGGCTCTCCCTCAACTCACACCAATGGTCTTGTTGTTCCCTATTCAACTGAAAAAAG